>NC_143042.1:2492500-2630000 GCF_057628025.1 Oncorhynchus mykiss | reverse complement strand
AATATGTTTTTTTCTCAAGGCTGTTTGAGGGAGAGATGGAGGGAAGGAAGAACAGAGAAAAGAAAGAATCATGTCTAGAGGTGATTGGTTTATATCATAGGAGACACTATACCTACCAGTCTGTAGATCAGCTGTACTACATTAAAGCTGTGGTAATATAGGAGACACTATACCTACCAGTCAGTAGATCAGCTGTACTACAATAAAGCTGTGGTAATATAGGAGACACTATACCTACCAGTCTGTAGATCAGCTGTACTACATTAAAGCTGTGGTAATATAGGAGACACTATACCTACCAGTCTGTAGATCAGCTGTACTACATTAAAGCTGTGGTAATATAGGAGACACTATACCTACCAGTCAGTAGATCAGCTGTACTACAATAAAGCTGTGGTAATATAGGAGACACTATACCTACCAGTCAGTAGATCAGCTGTACTACAATAAAGCTGTGGTAATATAGGAGACACTATACCTACCAGTCAGTAGATCAGCTGTACTACATTAAAGTTGTGGTAATATAGGAGACACTATACCTACCAGTCTGTAAATCAGCTGTACTACATTAAAGCTGTGGTAATATTGGAGACACTATACCTACCAGTCTGTAAATCAGCTGTACTACAATAAAGCTGTGGTAATATAGGAGATACCATACCTACCAGTCTGTAGATCAGCTGTACTACATTAAAGTTGTGGTAATATAGGAGACACTATACCTACCAGTCTGTAAATCAGCTGTACTACATTAAAGCTGTGGTAATATAGGAGACACTATACCTACCAGTCTGTAAATCAGCTGTACTACAATAAAGCTGTGGTAATATAGGAGACACTATACCTACCAGTCTGTAAATCAGCTGTACTACAATAAAGCTGTGGTAATATAGGAGACACTATACCTACCAGTCTGTAAATCAGCTGTACTACATTAAAGCTGTGGTAATATAGGAGACACTATACCTACCAGTCTGTAAATCAGCTGTACTACAATAAAGCTGTGGTAATATAGGAGACACTATACCTACCAGTCTGTAAATCAGCTGTACTACATTAAAGCTGTGGTAATATTGGAGACACTATACCTACCAGTCTGTAAATCAGCTGTACTACAATAAAGCTGTGGTAATATAGGAGACACTATACCTACCAGTCTGTAAATCAGCTGTACTACAATAAAGCTGTGGTAATATAGGAGACACTATACCTACCAGTCTGTAAATCAGCTGTACTACAATAAAGCTGTGGTAATATAGGAGATACCATACCTACCAGTCTGTAGATCAGCTGTACTACATTAAAGTTGTGGTAATATAGGAGACACTATACCTACCAGTCTGTAAATCAGCTGTACTACATTAAAGCTGTGGTAATATAGGAGACACTATACCTACCAGTCTGTAAATCAGCTGTACTACAATAAAGCTGTGGTAATATAGGAGACACTATACCTACCAGTCTGTAAATCAGCTGTACTACAATAAAGCTGTGGTAATATAGGAGACACTATACCTACCAGTCTGTAAATCAGCTGTACTACATTAAAGCTGTGGTAATATAGGAGACACTATACCTACCAGTCTGTAAATCAGCTGTACTACAATAAAGCTGTGGTAATATAGGAGACACTATACCTACCAGTCTGTAAATCAGCTGTACTACATTAAAGCTGTGGTAATATTGGAGACACTATACCTACCAGTCTGTAAATCAGCTGTACTACAATAAAGCTGTGGTAATATAGGAGACACTATACCTACCAGTCTGTAAATCAGCTGTACTACAATAAAGCTGTGGTAATATAGGAGACACTATACCTACCAGTCTGTAAATCAGCTGTACTACAATAAAGCTGTGGTAATATAGGAGATACCATACCTACCAGTCTGTAGATCAGCTGTACTACAATAAAGTTGTGGTAATATAGGAGACACTATACCTACCAGTCTGTAGATCAGCTGTACTACATTAAAGCTGTGGTAATATTGGAGACACTATACCTACCAGTCTGTAAATCAGCTGTACTACAATAAAGCTGTGGTAATATAGGAGACACTATACCTACCAGTCTGTAAATCAGCTGTACTACAATAAAGCTGTGGTAATATAGGAGATACCATACCTACCAGTCTGTAGATCAGCTGTACTACAATAAAGTTGTGGTAATATAGGAGACACTATACCTACCAGTCTGTAGATCAGCTGTACTACATTAAAGCTGTGGTAATATAGGAGATACCATACCTACCAGTCTGTAGATCAGCTGTACTACAATAAAGTTGTGGTAATATAGGAGACACTATACCTACCAGTCTGTAGATCAGCTGTACTACAATAAAGCTGTGGTAATATAGGAGACACTATACCTACCAGTCAGTAGATCAGCTGTAGTACAATAAAACTGTGGTAATATAGGAGACACTATACCTACCAGTCTGTAGATCAGCTGTACTACATTAAAGCTGTGGTAATATAGGAGACACTATACCTACCAGTCTGTAAATCAGCTGTACTACATTAAAGCTGTGGTAATATAGGAGACACTATACCTACCAGTCTGTAGATCAGCTGTACTACAATAAAGCTGTGGTAATATAGGAGACACTATACCTACCAGTCTGTAAATCAGCTGTACTACAATAAAGCTGTGGTAATATAGGAGACACTATACCTACCAGTCTGTAGATCAGCTGTACTACATTAAAGCTGTGGTAATATAGGAGACACTATACCTACCAGTCAGTAGATCAGCTGTACTACAATAAAGCTGTGGTAATATAGGAGACACTATACCTACCAGTCTGTAAATCAGCTGTACTACAATAAAGCTGTGGTAATATAGGAGACACTATACCTACCAGTCTGTAGATCAGCTGTACTACATCATTGAAATTAAGAATTTGTTCTTAACTGACTTGCCTAGTTAAATAAAGGTCAAATAAAATAAAATGTAAGGCAGTATTCACCCTGCCGTGTGTGTGTGTGTGTGTGTGTGTGTGTGTGTGTGTGTGTGTGTGTGTGTGTGTGTGTGTGTGTGTGTGTGTGTGTGTGTGTGTGTGTGTGCGTGCGTGTGTGCGTGCGTGCGTAGCCTAATCTTATCAGGAAAATCTCTGGAGGTGTCGGTGAAAACAGTGTTTCCTCACACCCAGTCTGTCTACCACCTCCTCCCCCCTCCCTCCCTCCCTCCCTCCCTCTCTCTCTCTCTCCCCCACCCCTCCCTGTTCCTGCACTGCACACACCCCCCCGCCCTTCAATATGACCGCATCACACACGCTGGCAGATTAAAAACCACCCCTTTGTCCCCCCCACAATGTGGGTTAACACACTTCCTGGTGCTCCACAGACTGTCAGACAGACAGACTGTCAGACAGACAGCACTATGACACAGAGGCTACTATTCAGTCGTTGTGTTAGTCCATATAGGCTTATTACACTGTCTGAGTATATTATAGTCTACAGAAAGCATGACGGGTTCGTTTTATACTCCCGCCAGGTGATTGATAGCGATTTCATTTGGCATTCAATTAAAAATCATTGTAAGAGCTATAGGGGATTATTTAAATTGAACATTTATATAATGGTCCTTTCACTGGGGAATCAAAAACAGCTGTCATTATACTCTATAGACTAGAGGTCATGTACATGGGACACGTTATCTGTCATTATACAGAGACTCTATAGACTAGAGGTCATGTACATGGGACACGTTATCTGTCATTATACAGAGACTCTATAGACTAGAGGTCATGTACATGGGACACGTTATCTGTTATTATATAGAGACTCTATAGACTAGAGGTCATGTACATGGGACACGTTATCTGTTATTATATAGAGACTCTATAGACTAGAGGTCATGTACATGGGACACGTTATCTGTCATTATACAGAGACTCTATAGACTAGAGGTCATGTACATGGGACACGTTATCTGTCATTATACAGAGACTCTATAGACTAGAGGTCATGTACATGGGACACGTTATCTGTTATTATATAGAGACTCTATAGACTAGAGGTCATGTACATGGGACACGTTATCTGTTATTATATAGAGACTCTATAGACTAAAGGTCATGTACATGGGACACGTTATCTGTCATTATACAGAGACTCTATAGACTAGAGGTCATGTACATGGGACACGTTATCTGTCATTATACAGAGACTCTATAGACTAGAGGTCATGTACATGGGACACGTTATCTGTCATTATACAGAGACTCTATAGACTAGAGGTCATGTACATGGGACACGTTATCTGTTATTATACAGAGACTCTATAGACTAGAGGTCATGTACATGGGACACGTTATCTGTCATTATACAGAGACTCTATAGACTAGAGGTCATGTACATGGGACACGTTATCTGTTATTATATAGAGACTCTATAGACTAGAGGTCATGTACATGGGACACGTTATCTGTCATTATACAGAGACTCTATAGACTAGAGGTCATGTACATGGGACACGTTATCTGTCATTATATAGAGACTCTATAGACTAGAGGTCATGTACATGGGACACGTTATCTGTCATTATACAGAGACTCTATAGACTAGAGGTCATGTACATGGGACACGTTATCTGTCATTATACAGAGACTCTATAGACTAGAGGTCATGTACATGGGACACGTTATCTGTCATTATACAGAGACTCTATAGACTAGAGGTCATGTACATGGGACACGTTATCTGTCATTATACAGAGACTCTATAGACTAGAGGTCATGTACATGGGACACGTTATCTGTCATTATACAGAGACTCTATAGACTAGAGGTCATGTACATGGGACACGTTATCTGTCATTATACAGCGACTCTATAGACTAGAGGTCATGTACATGGGACACGTTATCTGTCATTATACAGAGGCTCTATAGACTAGAGGTCATGTACATGGGACACGCTATCTGTCATTATACAGAGACTCTATAGACTAAAGGTCATGTACATGGGACACGTTATCTGTCATTATACAGAGACTCTATAGACTAGAGGTCATGTACATGGGACACGTTATCTGTTATTATATAGAGACTCTATAGACTAAAGGTCATGTACATGGGACACGTTATCTGTTATTATATAGAGACTCTATAGACTAAAGGTCATGTACATGGGACACGTTATCTGTTATTATATAGAGACTCTATAGACTAAAGGTCATGTACATGGGACACGTTATCTGTTATTATATAGAGACTCTATAGACTAGAGGTCATGTACATGGGACACGTTATCTGTCATTATACAGAGACTCTATAGACTAGAGGTCATGTACATGGGACACGTTATCTGTCATTATACAGAGACTCTATAGACTAGAGGTCATGTACATGGGACACGTTATCTGTCATTATACAGAGACTCTATAGACTAGAGGTCATGTACATGGGACACGTTATCTGTCATTATACAGAGACTCTATAGACTAGAGGTCATGTACATGGGACACGTTATCTGTCATTATACAGAGACTCTATAGACTAGAGGTCATGTACATGGGACACGTTATCTGTCATTATACAGAGACTCTATAAACTAGAGGTCATTTCCCCTCTCCCTGCATCCAGTCTCCCTCACACACACACACACACACACACACACACACACACACACACACACACACACACACACACACGTCTCACATTGTTGCCAAAGTGATGTAAAGAGCCGTCTTCAGTACAGGAGCTATAGACCAATCATCTGTTAGTACAGGAGCTATAGACCAATCATCTGTTAGTACAGGAGCTATAGACCAATCATCTGTTAGTACAGGAGCTATAGACCAATCATCTGTTAGTACAGGAGCTATAGACCAATCATCTGTTAGTACAGGAGCTATAGACCAATCATCTGTTAGTACAGGAGCTATAGACCAATCATCTGTTAGTACAGGAGCTATAGACCAATCATCTGTTAGTACAGGATATATAGACCAATCATCTGTTAGTACAGGAGTTATAGACCAATCATCTGTTAGTACAGGAGCTGTAGACCAATCATATGTTAGTACAGGAGCTATAGAACAATCATCTGTTAGTACAGGAGCTGTAGACCAATCATATGTTAGTACAGGAGCTATAGAACAATCATCTGTTAGTACAGGAGCTATAGACCAATCATCTGTTACTACAATAGCTATAGACCAATCAGCTGTTACTACAGGAGTATGTCCAGTAGCAGCTCTACAACAACAGCAGGTTGAAGCTTCTGGTCAACTGGCACTAATCTATCTTTTCATGCACAGAGCCATCCTCCATTCATTCCCATTCACCACAGAGCCGTCCTCCATTCATTCCCATTCACCACAGAGCCGTCCTCCATTCATTCCCATTCACCACAGAATCATCCTCCATTCATTCCCATTCACCACAAAGCCGTCCTCCATTCATTCCCATTCACCACAGAATCATCCTCCATTCATTCCCATTCACCACAGAGCCGTCCTCCATTCATTCCCATTCACCACAGAGCCGTCCTCCATTCATTCCCATTCACCACAGAGCCGTCCTCCATTCATTCCCATTCACCACAGAGCCGTCCTCCATTCATTCCCATTCACCACAGAATCATCCTCCATTCATTCCCATTCACCACAGAGCCGTCCTCCATTCATTCCCATTCACCACAGAATCATCCTCCATTCATTCCCATTCACCACAGAATCATCCTCCATTCATTCCCATTCACCACAGAATCATCCTCCATTCATTCCCATTCACCACAGAATCATCCTCCATTCATTCCCATTCACCACAGAATTATCCTCCATTCATTCCCATTCACCACAGAATCATCCTCCATTCATTCCCATTCACCACAGAATCATCCTCCATTCATTCCCATTCACCACAGAATCATCATCCATTCATTCCCATTCACCACAGAATCATCCTCCATTCATTGCCATTCACCACAGAATCATCCTCCATTCATTCCCATTCACCACAGAGCCGTCCTCCATTCATTCCCATTCACCACAGAATCATCCTCCATTCATTCCCATTCACCACAGAATTATCCTCCATTCATTCCCATTCACCACAGAATCATCTTCCATTCATTCCCATTCACCACAGAATTATCCTCCATTCATTCCCATTCACCACAGAATTATCCTCCATTCATTCCCATTCACCACAGAATTATCCTCCATTCATTCCCATTCACCACAGAATCATCTTCCATTCATTCCCATTCACCACAGAATTATCCTCCATTCATTCCCATTCACCACAGAACAGAGTATGTCAACTAATCTGCCTCAAAGTCTATTTTCAGCATATGACCATTCTCATTTTATTGTGAGGCCTATTCTTTATCACACATTCCATGGTGTGTGTGAAACCACAGTGCTGTATCAGCCATATGGTTATGGTGTGTGTGTGTGTGTGTGTATGTGTGTGTGTGTGTGTGTGTGTGTGTGTGTGTGTGTGTGTGTGTGTGTGTGTGTGTGTGTGTGTGTGTGTGTGTGTGTGTGTGTGTGTGTGTGTGTGTGTGTGTGTGTGTGTGTGTGAAACCATAGTGCTGTATTAGTCATATGGTTATGGTGTGTGTGTGTGTGTGTGTGTGTGTGTGTGTGTGTGTGTGTGTGTGTGTGTGTGTGTGTGTGTGTGTGTGTGTGTGTGTGTGTGTGTGTGTGTGTGTGTGTGTGTGTGTGTGTGTGTGTGTGTGTGTGTGTGTGTGAAACCACAGTGCTGTATTAGCCATATGGTTATGGTGTGTGTGTGTGTGTGTGTGTGTGTGTGTGTGTGTGTGTGTGTGTGTGTGTGTGTGTGTGTGTGTGTGTGTGTGTGTGTGTGTGTGTGTGTGTGTGTGTGTTGCAGTGTCTGGAGCTGTAGTACTCACAGAAAATGACAAACATCTTCATTAAGTGGTCAGGCTGTTTAGGGAACCATGTAGCGTGTGATTGCAAACACACATTTCCTTTGTCATGACTTGACACCTGATTAATTGCGACCAGACTTCCCATATCCCATATGTTGAACATGTTCCCCTCCTCCACTGTAATGTATAAATGTAATTAACTCAGATGAACCACACAATTGATCTGTTCTGAATTCTAGGGTGAGGTGTTCCAATAGTCATTATAGGGGAGGACTCTAGTGTCTTTATAGGGGGAGGACTCTAGTGTCTTTATAGGGGGAGGACTCTAGTGTCTTTATAGGGGGAGGACTCTAGTGTCTTTATAGGGGGAGGATTCTAGTGACTTTATAGGGGGAGGACTCTAGTGTCTTTATAGGGGGAGGACTCTAGTGTCTTTATAGGGGGAGGACTCTAGTGTCTTTATAGGGGGAGGACTCTAGTGTCTTTATAGGGGGAGGACTCTAGTGTCTTTATAGGGGGAGGACTCTAGTGTCTTTATAGGGGGAGGATTCTAGTGACTTTATAGGGGGAGGACTCTAGTGTCTTTATAGGGGGAGGACTCTAGTGTCTTTATAGGGGGAGGACTCTAGTGTCTTTATAGGGGGAGGACTCTAGTGTCTTTATAGGGGGAGGACTCTAGTGTCTTTATAGGGGGAGGACTCTAGTGTCTTTATAGGGGGAGGACTCTAGTGACTTTATAGGGGGAGGACTCTAGTGTCTTTATAGGGGGAGGATTCTAGTGTCTTTATAGGGGGAGGACTCTAGTGTCTTTATAGGGGGAGGACTCTAGTGTCTTTATAGGGGGAGGACTCTAGTGTCTTTATAGGGGGAGGATTCTAGTGACTTTATAGGGGGAGGACTCTAGTGTCTTTATAGGGGGAGGACTCTAGTGTCTTTATAGGGGGAGGATTCTAGTGACTTTATAGGGGGAGGACTCTAGTGTCTCTATAGGGGGAGGACTCTAGTGTCTTTATAGGGGGAGGACTCTAGTGCCTTTATAGGGGGAGGACTCTAGTGTCTTTATAGGGGGAGGACTATAGTGTCTTTATAGGGGGAGGACTATAGTGTCTTTATAGGGGGAGGACTCTAGTGTCTTTATAGGGGGAGGACTCTAGTGTCTTTATAGGGGGAGGATTCTAGTGTCTTTATAGGGGGAGGACTCTAGTGTCTTTATAGGGGGAGGACTCTAGTGTCTTTATAGGGGGAGGATTCTAGTGACTTTATAGGGGGAGGACTCTAGTGTCTTTATAGTGGGAGGATTCTAGTGTCTTTATAGGGGGAGGACTCTAGTGTCTTTATAGCCAACAATCAAACCTCCCTTGATCCATTTAACAGTACATTTCAGGCTAGTTTACAAGATGAAATCCCAACACAAAGTCATTGCATATGTCTCTACTCTCTACATGATGTACCAGTTGGCAGGCACCATGTACTCTACAGAGAACACAGTGGAAAAACATCACCACTGAGATACATATGAATCCCAGAAGCCTCTTTTTTCCATGCCCACCAGGAAGGAAGAGGGTTATAGTAACATACCATGAAAGGTACCCTTTACCCCATGGCCTTCTACTCCAGTTAACACTGTCTCATCTAGCCCTGTCTCCCTAGCTAGCCCCATCTAGTCCTGTCTCCCTATCTAGCCCCATCTAACCCTGTCTCCCTATCTAGCCCCATCTAACCCTGTCTTCCCCATCGAGCTCCATCTAGCCTTGTCTCCCCATCTAGCTCCATCTAGCTCCATCTAGCCTTGTCTCCCCATCTAGCCCCATCTAGCCTTGTCTCCCCATCTAGCTCCATCTAGCCCCATCTAGCCTTGTCTCCCTATCTAGCTCCATCTAACCCTGTCTTCCCCATCGAGCTCCATCTAGCCTTGTCTCCCCATCTAGCTCCATCTAGCTCCATCTAGCCTTGTCTCCCCATCTAGCCCCATCTAGCCTTGTCTCCCCATCTAGCTCCATCTAGCCCCATCTAGCCTTGTCTCCCCATCTAGCTCCATCTAGCTCCATCTAGCCTTGTCTCCCCCATCTAGCTCCATCTAGCTCCATCTAGCCTTGTCTCCCCATCTAGCTCCATCTTTTAAAAAAAAAAAAAATCATTTTACCTTTATTTAACTAGGCAGAACAAATTGTTATTTTCAATGACGGCCTAGGAACAGTGGGTTAACTGCCTGTTCAGGGGCAGAACGACAGATTTGTACCCTGTCAGCTCAGGGGTTTGAACTTGCAACCTTCCGGTTACTAGTCCAACGCTCTAACCCCTAGGCTACCCTGCCACACCATCTAGCTCCATCTAGCCTTGTCTCCCCATCTAGCTCCATCTAGCTCCATCTATCCCTGTCTCCCCATCTAGCTCCATCAAGCCCGGTCTCCCCCATCTAGCTTCATCTAGCTCCATCTAGTTCTGTCTCCCCAATCTAGCTCCATCTAGACTTGTCTCCCCCATCTAGCCCTGTCTCCCCCATCTAGCTCCATCTAGTTTCGTCTAGCTCTGTCTCCCCCATCTAGCTCCATCTAGTTTTGTCTAGCTCTGTCTCCCCCATCTAGCTCCATCTAGTTTCGTCTAGCTCTGTCTCCCCCATCTAGCTCCATCTAGTTTCGTCTAGCTCTGTCTCCCCCATCTAGCTCCATCTAGCCTTGTCTCCCCATATAGCCCTGTCTCACCCATTTAGCTCCATCTAGCTCCATCTAGCCCTGTCTCCCCATATAGCCCTGTCTCACCCATTTAGCTCCATCTAGCTCTGTCTCCCCCATCTAGCTCCATCTAGCCCTGTCTCCCCATATAGCCCTGTCTCACCCATTTAGCTCCATCTAGCTCTGTCTCACCCATCTAGCTCTGTCTCACCCATTTAGCTCCATCTAGCCCTGTCTCCCCATATAGCCCTGTCTCACCCATTTAGCTCCATCTAGCTCTGTCTCACCCATCTAGCTCCATCTAGCTCTGTCTCACCCATTTAGCTCCATCTAGCCCTGTCTCCCCATATAGCCCTGTCTCACCCATTTAGCTCCATCTAGCTCTGTCTCCCCCATCTAGCTCCATCTAGCTCTGTCTCCCCATCTATCCCCATCTAACCATCTCCCCCATTTGGCCCCTCTTAGCTCTGTCTCCCCCATTTAACCCCATTTAACCCTGTCTAGCCCTCTCTTCCCATCTCATCTCCCCTTTTCACCTAACAGAGTTACACTCCAACCCAAACAACAGAGTTACACTCCAACCTAAACAACAGAGTTACAATGTTACACTCCAACCTAAACAACAGAGTTACACTCCAACCTAAACAACAGAGTTACACTCCAACCTAAACAACAGAGTTACGCTCCAACCTAAACAACAGAGTTACACTCCAACCTAAACAACAGAGTTACACTCCAACCTAAACAACAGAGTTACGCTCCAACCTAAACAACAGAGTTACAATGTTACACTCCAACCTAAACAACAGAGTTACAATGTTACACTCCAACCTAAACAACAGTTACACTCCAACCTAAACAACAGAGTTACACTCCAACCTAAACAACAGAGTTACACTCCAACCTAAACAACAGAGTTACACTCCAACCTAAACAACAGAGTTACACTCTAACCTAAACAACAGAGTTACGCTCCAACCTAAACAACAGAGTTACACTCCAACCTAAACAACAGAGTTACACTCCAACCTAAACAACAGAGTTACAATGTTACACTCCAACCTAAACAACAGAGTTACACTCCAACCTAAACAACAGAGTTACACTCCAACCTAAACAACAGAGTTACACTCTAACCCAAACAACAGAGTTAACACTCCAACCTAAACAACAGAGTTACACTCCAACCTAAACAACAGAGTTACACTCCAACCTAAACAACAGAGTTACACTCCAACCTAAACAACAGAGTTACAAAGTTACACTCCAACCTAAACAACAGAGTTACACTCTAAACTAAACAACAGAGTTACACTCCAACCTAAACAACAGAGTTACACTCTAACCTAAACAACAGAGTTACACTCCAACCTAAACAACAGAGTTACACTCCAACCCAAACAACAGAGTTACACTCCAACCTAAACAACAGAGTTACACTCTAACCCAAACAACAGAGTTAACACTCCAACCTAAACAACAGAGTTACACTCCAACCTAAACAACAGAGTTACACTCCAACCTAAACAACAGAGTTACACTCCAACCTAAACAACAGAGTTACAATGTTAGACTCCAACCTAAACAACAGAGTTACACTCTAAACTAAACAACAGAGTTACACTCCAACCTAAACAACAGAGTTACAATGTTACACTCTAACCCAAACAACAGAGTTACACTCCAACCTAAACAACAGAGTTACACTCCAACCTAAACAACAGAGTTACACTCTAACCCAAACAACAGAGTTACACTCCAACCTAAACAACAGAGTTACACTCCAACCTAAACAACAGAGTTACACTCCAACCTAAACAACAGAGTTACACTCCAACCTAAACAACAGAGTTACACTCTAACCCAAACAACAGAGTTAACACTCCAACCTAAACAACAGAGTTACACTCCAACCTAAACAACAGAGTTACACTCCAACCTAAACAACAGAGTTACACTCCAACCTAAACAACAGAGTTACAATGTTACACTCCAACCTAAACAACAGAGTTACACTCTAAACTAAACAACAGAGTTACACTCCAACCTAAACAACAGAGTTACACTCTAACCTAAACAACAGAGTTACACTCCAACCTAAACAACAGAGTTACACTCCAACCCAAACAACAGAGTTACACTCCAACCTAAACAACAGAGTTACACTCTAACCCAAACAACAGAGTTAACACTCCAACCTAAACAACAGAGTTACACTCCAACCTAAACAACAGAGTTACACTCCAACCTAAACAACAGAGTTACACTCCAACCTAAACAACAGAGTTACAATGTTACACTCCAACCTAAACAACAGAGTTACACTCTAAACTAAACAACAGAGTTACACTCCAACCTAAACAACAGAGTTACAATGTTACACTCTAACCCAAACAACAGAGTTACACTCCAACCTAAACAACAGAGTTACACTCCAACCTAAACAACAGAGTTACACTCTAACCCAAACAACAGAGTTACACTCCAACCTAAACAACAGAGTTACACTCCAACCTAAACAACAGAGTTACACTCCAACCTAAACAACAGAGTTACACTCCAACCTAAACAACAGAGTTACACTCCAACCTAAACAACAGAGTTACGCTCCAACCTAAACAACAGAGTTACACTCCAACCTAAACAACAGAGTTACACTCCAACCTAAACAACAGAGTTACACTCCAACCTAAACAACAGAGTTACAATGTTACACTCCAACCTAAACAACAGAGTTACACTCTAACCCAAACAACAGAGTTACACTCCAACCTAAACAACAGAGTTACACTCCAACCTAAACAACAGAGTTACACTCCAACCTAAACAACAGAGTTACACTCCAACCTAAACAACAGAGTTACACTCCAACCTAAACAACAGAGTTACACTCTAACCCAAACAACAGAGTTACACTCCAACCTAAACAACAGAGTTACACTCTAACCCAAACAACAGAGTTACACTCCAACCTAAACAACAGAGTTACACTCCAACCTAAACAACAGAGTTACACTCCAACCTAAACAACAGAGTTACACTCCAACCTAAACAACAGAGTTACACTCCAACCTAAACAACAGAGTTACACTCTAACCCAAACAACAGAGTTACACTCCAACCTAAACAACAGAGTTACAATGTTACACTCTAACCCAAACAACAGAGTTACGCTCCAACCCAAACAACAGTTACACTCCAACCTAAACAACAGAGTTACACTCTAACCCAAACAACAGTTACACTCCAACCTAAACAACAGAGTTACACTCTAACCCAAACAACAGAGTTACACTCTAACCCAAACAACAGTTACACTCCAACCTAAACAACAGAGTTACACTCTAACCCAAACAACAGAGTTACACTCTAACCCAAACAACAGAGTTACACTCCAACCTAAACAACAGAGTTACACTCCAACCTAAACAACAGTTACACTCCAACCTAAACAACAGAGTTACACTCTAACCCAAACAACAGTTACACTCCAACCTAAACAACAGAGTTACACTCTAACCCAAACAACAGAGTTACACTCTAACCCAAACAACAGTTACACTCCAACCTAAACAACAGAGTTACACTCCAACCTAAACAACAGAGTTACACTCCAACCTAAACAACAGTTACACTCCAACCTAAACAACAGAGTTACACTCTAACCCAAACAACAGTTACACTCTAACCTAAACAACAGAGTTACACTCTAACCCAAACAACAGAGTTACACTCCAACCTAAACAACAGAGTTACACTCTAACCCAAACAACAGAGTTACACTCTAACCCAAACAACAGTTACACTCCAACCTAAACAACAGAGTTACACTCCAACCTAAACAACAGAGTTACACTCCAACCTAAACAACAGTTACACTCCAACCTAAACAACAGAGTTACACTCTAACCCAAACAACAGTTACACTCTAACCTAAACAACAGAGTTACACTCTAACCCAAACAACAGAGTTACACTCCAACCTAAACAACAGAGTTACACTCTAACCCAAACAACAGAGTTAACACTCCAACCTAAACAACAGAGTTACACTCCAACCTAAACAACAGAGTTACACTCCAACCTAAACAACAGAGTTACACTCCAACCTAAACAACAGAGTTACAATGTTACACTCCAACCTAAACAACAGAGTTACACTCTAAACTAAACAACAGAGTTACACTCCAACCTAAACAACAGAGTTACAATGTTACACTCTAACCCAAACAACAGAGTTACGCTCCAACCTAAACAACAGAGTTACACTCTAACCCAAACAACAGAGTTACACTCCAACCTAAACAACAGAGTTACACTCCAACCTAAACAACAGAGTTACACTCTAACCCAAACAACAGAGTTACACTCCAACCTAAACAACAGAGTTACACTCCAACCTAAACAACAGAGTTACACTCCAACCTAAACAACAGAGTTACACTCCAACCTAAACAACAGAGTTACAATGTTACACTCCAACCTAAACAACAGAGTTACACTCTAACCTAAACAACAGAGTTACACTCCAACCTAAACAACAGAGTTACACTCTAACCTAAACAACAGAGTTACACTCCAACCTAAACAACAGAGTTACACTCCAACCTAAACAACAGAGTTACGCTCCAACCTAAACAACAGAGTTACACTCCAACCTAAACAACAGAGTTACACTCCAACCTAAACAACAGAGTTACACTCCAACCTAAACAACAGAGTTACAATGTTACACTCCAACCTAAACAACAGAGTTACACTCTAACCTAAACAACAGAGTTACACTCCAACCTAAACAACAGAGTTACACTCTAACCTAAACAACAGAGTTACACTCCAACCTAAACAACAGAGTTACACTCCAACCTAAACAACAGAGTTACGCTCCAACCTAAACAACAGAGTTACAATGTTAGACTCCAACCTAAACAACAGAGTTACACTCCAACCTAAACAACAGAGTTACACTCCAACCTAAACAACAGAGTTACAATGTTACACTCCAACCTAAACAACAGTTACACTCCAACCTAAACAACAGTTACACTCCAACCTAAACAACAGTTACACTCCAACCTAAACAACAGAGTTACGCTCCAACCTAAACAACAGAGCTACACTCCAACCTAAACAACAGAGTTACACTCTAACCTAAACAACAGAGTTACACTCTAACCCAAACAACAGAGTTACACTCTAACCTAAACAACAGAGTTACACTCCAACCTAAACAACAGAGTTACACTCCAACCTAAACAACAGAGTTACACTCCAACCTAAACAACAGAGTTACACTCCAACCTAAACAACAGTTACACTCCAACCTAAACAACAGTTACACTCCAACCTAAACAACAGAGTTACACTCCAACCTAAACAACAGTTACACTCCAACCTAAACAACAGAGTTACACTCCAACCTAAACAACAGAGTTACACTCTAACCCAAACAACAGAGTTACAATGTTACACTCTAACCTAAACAACAGAGTTACACTCCAACCTAAACAACAGAGTTAAACTCCAACCTAAACAACAGAGTTAAACTCCAACCCAAACAACAGAGTTACACTCCAACCTAAACAACAGAGTTACACTCCAACCTAAACAACAGAGTTACACTCTAACCCAAACAACAGAGTTACAATGTTACACTCCAACCTAAACAACAGAGTTACACTCTAACCCAAACAACAGAGTTACAATGTTACACTCCAACCTAAACAACAGAGTTACACTCCAACCTAAACAACAGAGTTACACTCCAACCTAAACAACAGAGTTACACTCCAACCTAAACAACAGAGTTACACTACAACCCAAACAACAGAGTTACACTCCAACCTAAACAACAGAGTTACACTCCAACCTAAACAACAGAGTTACACTCCAACCTAAACAACAGAGTTACACTCCAACCCAAACAACAGAGTTACAATGTTACACTCCAACCTAAACAACAGAGTTACAATGTTACACTCCAACCTAAACAACAGAGTTACAATGTTACACTCCAACCTAAACAACAGAGTTACAATGTTACACTCCAACCCAAACAACAGAGTTACACTCTAACCCAAACAACAGAGTTACACTCCAACCTAAACAACAGAGTTACAATGTTACACTCCAACCTAAACAACAGAGTTACACTCTAACCCAAACAACAGAGTTACACTCTAACCCAAACAACAGAGTTACACTCCAACCTAAACAACAGAGTTACACTCCAACCTAAACAACAGAGTTACACTCCAACCTAAACAACAGAGTTACACTCCAACCTAAACAACAGAGTTACACTCCAACCTAAACAACAGAGTTACACTCTAACCCAAACAACAGAGTTACACTCCAACCTAAACAACAGAGTTACAATGTTACACTCTAACCCAAACAACAGAGTTACGCTCCAACCCAAACAACAGAGTTACACTCCAACCTAAACAACAGAGTTACACTCCAACATAAACAACAGTTACACTCCAACCTAAACAACAGAGTTACACTCTAACCCAAACAACAGTTACACTCCAACCTAAACAACAGAGTTACACTCTAACCCAAACAACAGAGTTACACTCTAACCCAAAAACAGTTACACTCCAACCTAAACAACAGAGTTACACTCTAACCCAAACAACAGAGTTACACTCTAACCCAAACAACAGAGTTACACTCCAACCTAAACAACAGAGTTACACTCCAACCTAAACAACAGTTACACTCCAACCTAAACAACAGAGTTACACTCTAACCCAAACAACAGTTACACTCCAACCTAAACAACAGAGTTACACTCTAACCCAAACAACAGAGTTACACTCTAACCCAAACAACAGTTACACTCCAACCTAAACAACAGAGTTACACTCCAACCTAAACAACAGAGTTACACTCCAACCTAAACAACAGTTACACTCCAACCTAAACAACAGAGTTACACTCTAACCCAAACAACAGTTACACTCTAACCTAAACAACAGAGTTACACTCTAACCCAAACAACAGAGTTACACTCCAACCGAGCCAGTCTGTCTGAAAGGGCAGAGAAGGACACAGTGGGACAGTGTGCTTGGAATGGAACAGTGGGACAATAGATACAAATAGAGACAACAGGACTAGGAATGTCTTTACACTGATCCATGGTACTGTACTAATAGAGACAACAGGACTAGGAATGTCTTTACACTGATCCATGGTGCTGTACTAATAGAGACAACAGGACTAGGAATGTCTTTACACTGATCCATGGTACTGTACTAATAGAGACAACAGGACTAGGAATGTCTTTACACTGATCCATGGTACTGTACTAATAGAGACAACAGGACTGGGGATGTCTTTACACTGATCCATGATACTGTACTAATAGAGACAACAGGACTGGGGATGTCTTTACACTGATCCATGGTACTGTACTAATAGAGACAACAGGACTAGGAATGTCTTTACACTGATCCATGGTACTGTACTAATAGAGACAACAGGACTAGGAATGTCTTTACACTGATCCATGGTACTGTACTAATAGAGACAACAGGACTAGGAATGTCTTTACACTGATCCATGGTACTGTACTAATAGAGACAACAGGACTAGGAATGTCTTTACACTGATCCATGGTACTGTACTAATAGAGACAACAGGACTAGGAATGTCTTTACACTGATGTCTTTACACTAGGAATGTCTTTACACTGATCCATGGTACTGTACTAATAGAGACAACAGGACTAGGAATGTCTTTACACTGATCCATGGTACTGTACTAATAGAGACAACAGGACTGGGGATGTCTTTACACTGATCCATGGTACTGTACTAATAGAGACAACAGGACTAGGAATGTCTTTACACTGATCCATGGTACTGTACTAATAGAGACAACAGGACTAGGAATGTCTTTACACTGATCCATGGTACTGTACTAATAGAGACGACGGGACTAGGAATGTCTTTACACTGATCCATGATACTGTACTAATAGAGACAACAGGACTAGGAATGTCTTTACACTGATCCATGGTACTGTACTAATAGAGACAACAGGACTAGGAATGTCTTTACACTGATCCATGGTACTGTACTAATAGAGACAACAGGACTAGGAATGTCTTTACACTGATCCATGGTGCTGTACTAATAGAGACAACAGGACTAGGAATGTCTTTACACTGATCCATGGTACTGTACTAATAGAGACAACAGGACTAGGAATGTCTTTACACTGATCCATGGTACTGTACTAATAGAGACAACAGGACTAGGAATGTCTTTACACTGATCCATGGTACTGTACTAATAGAGACAACAGGACTGGGGATGTCTTTACACTGATCCATGGTACTGTACTAATAGAGACAACAGGACTGGGGATGTCTTTACACTGATCCATGGTGCTGTACTAATAGAGACAACAGGACTAGGAATGTCTTTACACTGATCCATGGTACTGTACTAATAGAGACAACAGGACTAGGAATGTCTTTACACTGATCCATGATACTGTACTAATAGAGACAACAGGACTAGGAATGTCTTTACACTGATCCATGGTACTGTACTAATAGAGACAACAGGACTAGGAATGTCTTTACACTGATCCATGGTACTGTACTAATAGAGACAACAGGACTAGGAATGTCTTTACACTGATCCATGGTACTGTACTAATAGAGACAACGGGATGGAGAGCTTGTCTTCTCTGTGTTTCTGCTGTCTTCATATTCTATGTGAGGAGAAGCAACTTCAGAGAGCAAGAGAGAGAGACATTAAAGAAGAGAGTGATACTCACCTTTAATGCAAATTCAGAACCTAAGCCAGAGTAGTGATGTCATTACACCAGTCACACAGTGCTACAGGATTTGATTTCTGTGTTAAAGCAAAGCATCTTAAGGCTATCTGCCTCCCCAGGCTGAGGTGGAATGATTCACACACCAGGAAATAAAGGCAATAGTATCACAGATGAATTACTATGGAGATGAACACAACAGGATCCTTACTCCATTACTAGGGAGATGAACACAACAGGATCCTTTACTCCATTACTGTGGAGATGAACGCAACAGGATCCTTCCATCAGGAAGTAGTCCCACAGATGAATTACTATGGAGATGAACACAACATGATCCTTCCATCAGGAAGTAGACCCACAGATGAATTACTATGGAGATGAACACAACAGGATCCTTCCATCAGGAAGTAGTCCCACAGATGAATTACTATGGAGATGAACACAACAGGATCCTTTACTCCATTACTATGGAGATGAACACAACAGGATCCTTCCATCAGGAAGTAGTCCCACAGATGAATTACTATGGAGATGAACACAACAGGATCCTTTACTCCATTACTATGGAGATGAACACAACAGGATCCTTTACTCCATTACTGTGGAGATGAACACAACAGGATCCTTTACTCCATTACTATGGAGATGAACACAACAGGATCCTTTACTCCATTACTATGGAGATGAACACAACAGGATCCTTTACTCCATTACTATGGAGATGAACACAACAGGATCCTTTACTCCATTACTATGGAGATGAACACAACAGGATCCTTTACTCCATTACTGTGGAGATGAACACAACAGGATCCTTTACTCCATTACTATGGAGATGAACACAACAGGATCCTTTACTCCATTACTATGGAGATGAACACAACAGGATCCTTTACTCCATTACTGTGGAGATGAACACAACAGGATCCTTTACTCCATTACTATGGAGATGAACACAACAGGATCCTTCCATCAGGATGTAGTCCCACAGATGAATTACTATGGAGATGAACACAACAGGATCCTTTACTCCATTACTATGGAGAAGAACACAACAGGATCCTTTACTCCATTACTGTGGAGATGAACACAACAGGATCCTTCCATCAGGAAGTAGTCCCACAGATGAATTACTATGGAGATGAACACAACAGGATCCTTTACTCCATTACTATGGAGATGAACACAACAGGATCCTTTACTCCATTACTATGGAGATGAACACAACAGGATCCTTGCATCAGGAAGTAGTCCCACAGATGAATTACTATGGAGATGAACACAGCCTTACCCAATCTCATCTCTACACCAGTATCCAGTATTCTAGAGACAGTCTTTTTACAGTCATTTGGATGGTTGTAAAACCAATAGCGACCAGGTTGTGTAACAGCTTTGAGGCAATATGCTCCTAGGTCTAAAAATACAAGAGTCAAGGTTGGTACAGAGGTAAAATGGCATGAACACACACACACACACACACACACACACACACACACACACACACACACACACACACACACACACAAAGATCAAGTAAAATGTGACTGTAGCCTATTTCCTGTTCAGTGTCAGTTGAGTTTACAATTATTGTCAGCTGGATTTAACGAGACACTATAATCAGGATGCCCTGGAGTTATTAAACAGCAGGCCGCAAATAATGACTAGAGAAAAGAAATGTGAGCTTCTTACTGCAGGCTGGGCAGCCAGAAAGATACCTTTCTCTGTTACACACATACACACACACACAGGGGAGAGAGAGAGAGAGAGAGAGAGAGAGAGAGAGAGAGAGAGAGAGAGAGAGAGAGAGAGAGAGAGAGAGAGGAAAAGACAAAGAAACAGGGAGACAGATGGAGGGAGAAATGAGAAAGAGGGTAATGAGAAAAGGCAAGAGAGAGTTGGCATGGTAGAGCAAACAGAAGAGGTCTGAATGTCTAGGAGGTCTGAGAGAAGGCTAATATTGACTGAGTATAGTTCCATTCACACACAGTTACAGAGAGAAAACACAGCATTGGGCCCTTCCTGTTATTAGTATCACCAAAAGGAAAATGATTTTCTCCTTCGCCTAGTGATACATCTAATTTGGAACTCTGGGGAGAGACACCATGTCAGACACTGAATCTAACAACAGAGACACCATGTCAGACACTGTATCTAACAACAGAGACACCATGTCAGACACTGTATCTAACAACAGAGACACCATGTCAGACACTGTATCTAACAACAGAGACACCCTGTCAGACACTGTATCTAACAACAGAGACACCCTGTCAGACACTGTATCTAACAACAGAGACACCATGTCAGACACTGTATCTAACAGACACCCTGTCAGACACTGTATCTAACCACAGAGACACCATGTCAGACACTGTATCTAACAACAGAGACACCATGTCAGACACTGTATCTAACAACATAGACATCATGTCAGACACTGTATCTAACAACAGAGACACCATGTCAGACACTGTATCTAACAACAGAGACACCATGTCAGACACTGTATCTAACAACAGAGACACCCTGTCAGACACTGTATCTAACAACAGAGACACCATGTCAGACACTGTATCTAACAACAGAGACACCATGTCAGGCACTGTATCTAACAGACACCATGTCAGACACTATATCTAAGAACAGAGACACCATGTCAGACACTGTATCTAACAACAGAGACACCATGTCAGACACTGTATCTAACAACAGAGACACCATGTCAGACACTGTATCTAACAACAGAGACACCATGTCAGACACTGTATCTAACAACAGAGACACCCTGTCAGACACTGTATCTAACAACAGAGACACCCTGTCAGACACTGTATCTAACAACAGAGACACCATGTCAGACACTGTATCTAACAGACACCCTGTCAGACACTGTATCTAACCACAGAGACACCATGTCAGACACTGTATCTAACAACAGAGACACCATGTCAGACACTGTATCTAACAACAGAGACATCATGTCAGACACTGTATCTAACAACAGAGACACCATGTCAGACACTGTATCTAACAACAGAGACACCATGTCAGACACTGTATCTAACAGACACCATGTCAGACACTATATCTAACAACAGAGACACCATGTCAGACACTGTATCTAACAACAGAGACACCATGTCAGACACTGTATCTAACAACAGAGACACCATGTCAGACACTGTATCTAACAACAGAGACACCATGTCAGACACTGTATCTAACAACAGAGACACCATGTCAGACACTGTATCTAACAACAGAGACACCCTGTCAGACACTGTATCTAACAACAGAGACACCCTGTCAGACACTGTATCTAACAGACACCATGTCAGACACTGTATCTAACAACAGAGGCGTCTGACATGGTGTCTCCACTACCTGATATCCACTCTGATATTATCTGGTCTCTATTCAACGTCAGCCAGACAGACTACAACAACACCAGCAGGAAGGAACCAGGCAGACTCTTCTCCTACCTCCACTCCCTAAGCCAAGCACTTCAACGTGCATTAGGGGTTAGTGAGTGGAAGGAAATGGTATTGACTCAACGGCCACTAGCTATTTGACACAGCAGTATGAACTGAGACATAGGTGAGGTGTACTGGGGTGAAAGGGGATTGAATGTGTGTGTGTGCACGTCTGGAGGAAAGCACAGTGACTGCTTCACCTACAGCAGACTCTTCCAAATGTGTTATTGTGTGTCTGACAGACTGCAACAACCAACACAGAGGAAAGGCCAACAGCATAGCTTCCTGTTTAAAGGGTTATAACAAATACAGCAGGGGTCAACGTGTTGATGTTCAGGTGTGAAGTCCTCTCCAATATCCCTCTCCTTCACACAGCATGGCAGTAAGGTGAATCAGGGGGAAGCTAGCTGCAGAGTGCTGAGATCAGTCTTTAACTATTCCCCACTACCTCTCTTCTCTCTCCAGACTGTGCTGAGATCAGTCTTTAACTATTCCCCACTACCTCTCTTCTCTTTCTTCTCTCTCTTCTCTCCCCAGTCAGTGTGCTGAGATCAGTCTTTAACTATTCCCCCCTACCTCTCTTCTCTCTCCAGACTGTGCTGAGATCAGTCTTTAACTATTCCCCACTACCTCTCTTCTCTTTCTTCTCTCTCCAGTCACTGTGCTGAGATCAGTCTTTAACTATTCCCCACTACCTCTCTTCTCTCTCCAGACTGTGCTGAGATCAGTCTTTAACTATTCCCCCCTACCTCTCTTCTCTCTCCAGACTGTGCTGAGATCAGTCTTTAACTATTCCCCACTACCTCTCTTCTCTCTCCAGTCACTGTGCTGAGATCAGTCTTTAACTATTCCCCCCACCTCGCTTCTCTCTCTTCTCTCTCCAGTCAGTGTGCTGAGTAATCGTGTTGTTTCATCCTGTGTCACGTGACACAAGGTGTATTTGAATGCAGGTCAGTGATGCCTGTGGTAATGTCAGTTTGGTTCATGGAAATGAGGATGTGGAGGGACAGAGAGACCCAGACGCAGTTTGCATGTGGTGGTGTGTGTGTGTGCGTGTGTGGGAGTGTGTGTGTTCTCTGTGATTTCTCCTAGCCAGGGGCATCATGTCATGCTACAGTGAGCCCAGGGCCACAAACAGCGGGCAAATGACATGACTGACCCCTCAAGCCTGACAGCACACAAATACTGCTAATGACAAATCCTATTGTCCTGATCCATGATTGTTTTAGTAACCAGTCCAGGTGCTTGTAGTCATTATAGTCACCAGAACAGGGAGCAGCAGAAACATTATGTACTGTCCTCTGGTCATCCATTAAGTGTCTATTGTTAGTCATGTAGAGGCGAAAGAAAGGCACATGTATTTAGGCGAGGTGCTGGCTAGCGGAGGGGAGCACTTAAAAACAGAAAGGAGAGGCGCACACTCTACCAAGCTCAAAAACATTTATGTCCAACGTTTCAACAGACAAGCTGTCTTCATCAGGGTATATACATGTACCTGAATTAACAACGTCAGAGCACTTCAGAGGGACATGTCACAAGGGGTTATTCACTGTGTGTACTGACCTGAGATCAGTCAACAAAAACACACCTTTTTTACAAAGGACTGTCCTCACATGCAGGTCAGAGGACACGGGGACACGCAGTGTGCAAATTGTTAGGCCTGATCTAACCGTTATAACCACCTCCTCTTACTCTTGGCCAATAATGTGATATCCCAGTCCTAACAACCCACATGGATCAACTGAAGGTCCATTGCCTTCAGCAGAGAAATGGCCAGACAGACCACTTTAACCTCTGGTCTTAATGAGAGATGGTGGTCGAAGCCAGACTATGGCCTTCAATGCCTTCAGGGCCTGGGGAGCGGGTAGACACTCCTGCCCACTTTGGATGATCGATCTTTGGACCCCTTAGCCTTAGGGCTGACTGGAGGCCTGGCCTTGAGCAAGCTAAGCTGCCCTGGCCTCTGACTATTCTGACAAGGCTTCTAGCATTTATATAAGACATTAGACACACAGGGATTAGTACAGGAGGCACAGCTGTTGGTCAAAAGCAGTGCACTCTGTGGGGAATTGGGTGTCATTTGGCATGCAAACCTTGATTTCTGTGAACTGAATAGAGCCTACACAGTTTCCGGTACCAGCTAGATGTATTAAACAGATTCCAGTACCAGATGTACTGTGCGTCTCCAGTACCAGATAGATTTATGAAACAGTCTCCCAGACAGTACATGACAGTGTCTGGGTTTCCTGGAGACACAGGAAGTGGTACATCTGTTGGCTTTGAGTTGGGATGGGCTCTCCCAGATAGTACATGACAGTGTCTGGGTTTCCTGGAGACACAGGAAGTGGTACATCTGTTGGCTTTGAGTTGGGATGGGCTCTCCCAGACAGTACATGACAGTGTCTGGGTTTCCTGGAGACACAGGAAGTGGTACATCTGTTGGCTTTGAGTTGGGATGGGCTCTCCCAGACAGTACATGACAGTGTCTGGGTTTCCTGGAGACACAGGAAGTGGTACATCTGTTGGCTTTGAGTTGGGATGGGCTCTCCCAGACAGTACATGACAGTGTCTGGGTTTCCTGGAGACACAGGAAGTGGTACATCTGTTGGCTTTGAGTTGGGATGGGCTCTCCCAGACAGTACATGACAGTGTCTGAGTTTTCTGGAGACACAGGAAGTCGTACATCTGTTACCGCCACCAGATAAAAATGAATTCTGTATATTTTTTCAATCTGTGAGGAAATAAATTATGCAGTGTTTTTAACCCTACAGGCATGTGCTGTGAGTGGAGTCTTAGCATGTGAAGGGACAACACACAGCACATGGAACGTGACTACAGTGGTGCTCTCTATCTCCATCTCTCTCTGTCTTTCTGTCTCAGTGCACATCTGTCTGCGCAGAACACACACACACTATTCACAACCCACGAGACAGTGGCTACACACACACACACACACACACACACACACACACACACACACACACTCACTCTGTGTGCAGACCTGTCGTCTCCATGAGCCCATCTCTCTGAAAAAGACACTTCAATCACAAACGCTGTGGCAGCTCTTGACAGTCCCACTGCTTTAGAAGAGATACTATCAGTGCTAATGAAAGGACAGAGAGCAGCCAGACATACTGCAGCCAAACATACAGCAGCCAGACATACTGCAGCCAAACATACAGCAGCCAGGCATACTGCTGCCAGGCATACTGTTTTGCAGCCAGACATACTGCAGCCAGGCATACCGCAGCCAGGCATACTGTATTGCAGCCAGACATACTGCAGCCAGACATACTGCAGCCAGGCATACTGCAGCCAAACATACAGCAGCCAGACATACAGCAGCCAGACGTACTGCAGCCAGGCATACTGTAGCCAGGCATACTGCAGCCAGGCATACTGTACTGCAGCCAGACATACAGCAGCCAGACATACTGCAGCCAGACATACAGCAGCCAGACGTCCTGTACTGCAGCCAGACATACTGCAGCCAGGCATACTGTATTGCAGCAATACATACAGCAGCAAGACATACAGCAGCCAGACGTACTGCAGCCAGGCATACTGCAGCCAGACATACTGCAGCCAGACATACTGTACTGCAGCCAGACATACTGCACTGCAGCCAGACATACTGCAGCCAGACATACTGTACTGCAACCAGACATACTGCACTGCAGCCAGACATACTGTACTGCAGCCAGACATACTGTACAGCAGCCAGACATACTGTACTGCAGCCAGACATACTGTACAGCAGCCAGACATACTGCACTGCAGCCAGACATACTGTACTGCAGCCAGACATACTGTACTGCAGCCAGACATACTGCACTGCAGCCAGACATACTGCACTGCAACCAGACACACTGTACTGCAGCCAGACACACTGTACAGCAGCCAAACACACTGTACTGCAGCCAGACATACTGTACAGCAGCCAGACATACTGTACAGCAGCCAGACATACTGCACTGCAGCCAGACATACTGTACTGCAGCCAGGCATACTGCACTGCAGTCAGACATACTGCACTGCAGCCAGACATGCTGTACTGCAGCCAGACATACTTCAGCCAGACTTACTGTACTGCAGCCAGACATACTGCAGCCAGACATACTGTACTGCAGCCAGACATACTGCACTGCAGCCAGACATACTGCAGCCAGACACACTGTACTGCAGCCAGACATACTGTACAGCAGCCAGACATACTGTACTGCAGCCAGACATACTGCAGCCAGACACACTGTACTGCAGCCAGACATACTGTACAGCAGCCAGACATACTGCAGCCAGACATACTGCAGCCAGACACACTGTACTGCAGCCAGACATACTGCAGCCAGACACACTGTACTGCAGCCAGACACAGTGTTTATTATTGCTAGTTCAGTTCCACTACAAACTGTATGATTATAAATGTTAAAGTGTCCTGCTGCACTAAGTGATCTTATCTTTTAGATCGATTCCAACAGTTATTTTAAATTGTCTCATTAAGCCGTTCACCTAAAGCCATGTAAGTAAATGCATGTTTTTCCAGTTCCCAGAGAAACACCGTGCTATAGCAATCTCTATGGCAACACCAGTCTTCACTTATTCTGAGGAGAAATGTCTGTTTCCAATTGATGTTAGAGGAAGCCATGTGCTCAACCTGATCTAGCAGAGGGTTAGAGGAAGCCATGTGTTCAACCTGATCTAGCAGAGGGTTAGAGGAAGCCATGTGTTCAACCTGATCTAGCAGAGGGTTAGAGGAAGCCATGTGCTCAACCTGATCTAGCAGAGGGTTAGAGGAAGCCATGTGCTCAACCTGATCTAGCAGAGGGTTAGAGGAAGCCATGTGTTCAACCTGATCTAGCAGAGGGTTAGAGGAAGCCATGTGTTCAACCTGATCTAGCAGAGGGTTAGAGGAAGCCATGTGTTCAACCTGATCTAGCAGAGGGTTAGAGGAACCAATGTGTTCAACCTGATCTAGCAGAGGGTTAGAGGAACCAATGTGTTCAACCTGATCTAGCAGAGGGTTAGAGGAAGCCATGTGTTCAACCTGATATAGCAGAGGGTTAGAGGAACCAATGTGTTCTATCAGTCAATGCCTTACATATCCACTGTATCTGATACAGGCTATCAGTCAATGCCTTACATATCCACTGTATCTGATACAGGCTATCAGTCAATGCCTTACATATCCACTATATCTGATACAGGCTATCAGTCAATGCCTTACATATCCACTGTATCTGATACAGGCTATCAGTCAATGCCTTACATATCCACTATATCTGATACAGGCTATCAGTCAATGCCTTACATATCCACTGTATCTGATACAGGCTATCAGTCAATGCCTTACATATCCACTGTATCTGATACAGGCTATCAGTCAATGCCTTACATATCCACTATATCTGATACAGGCTATCAGTCAATGCCTTACATATCCACTATATCTGATACAGGCTATCAGTCAATGCCTTACATATCCACTATATCTGATACAGGCTATCAGTCAATGCCTTACATATCCACTATATCTGATACAGGCTATCAGTCAATGCCTTACATATCCACTATATCTGATACAGGCTATCAGTCAATGCCTTACATATCCACTATATCTGATACAGGCTATCAGTCAATGCCTTACATATCCACTATATCTGATACAGGCTATCAGTCAATGCCTTACATATCCACTGTATCTGATACAGGCTATCAGTCAATGCCTTACATATCCACTGTATCTGATACAGGCTATCAGTCAATGCCTTACATATCCACTATATCTGATACAGGCTATCAGTCAATGCCTTACATATCCACTGTATCTGATACAGGCTATCAGTCAATGCCTTACATATCCACTGTATCTGATACAGGCTATCAGTCAATGCCTTACATATCCACTATATCTGATACAGGCTATCAGTCAATGCCTTACATATCCACTATATCTGATACAGGCTATCAGTCAATGCCTTAAAGTGCCAATGCAGGAGTGACACATGTCAGAGCTGTCGTAGGGGGACTGTGTTAGTGCCTGCTGGTTTTCCATGCAACAGAGAAAGTACACAGTACTCAAAACTAAAACAGTACTCAAAACTAAAACAGTACTCAAAACTAAAACAGTACTCAAAACTAAAACAGTACTCAAAACTAAAGCAGTACTCAAAACTAAAACAGTACTCAAAACTAAAACAGTACTCAAAACTAAAACAGTACTCAAAACTAAAACAGTACTCAAAACTAAAACAGTACTCAAAACTAAAACAGTACTCAAAACTAAAACAGTACTCAAAACTAAAACAGTACTCAAAACTAAAACAGTACTCAAAACTAAAACAGTACTCAAAACTAAAGCAGTACTCAAAACTAAAACAGTACTCAAAACTAAAACAGTACTCAAAACTAAAACAGTACTCAAAACTAAAACAGTACTCAAAACTAAAACAGTACTCAAAACTAAAACAGTACTCAAAACTAAAACAGTACTCAAAACTAAAACAGTACTCAAAACTAAAACAGTACTCAAAACTAAAACAGTACTCAAAACTAAAACAGTACTCAAAACTAAAACAGTACTCAAAACTAAAGCAGTACTCAAAACTAAAACAGTACTCAAAACTAAAACAGTACTCAAAACTAAAACAGTACTCAAAAACGAGTGTCGCATAAAATGCAACACTACCAAATATCCATTAAGGTGGCAGTGGAATGCTGCTTCCTGTACCAGCAGGCAATTCCAGTTCTCTGCTAGGTCATATTGGAATCGAAGTCGGCATCAGGAGAGGATTTTGATGAGGGAAAACCAGGTTCCAAAACAATGGATTACAACGACGGTACAAGGAAGCTTGATGCAAACAGCACTCAGATGAGCAAAATGAAAAGGATTTTGATAGTCAGACAAATTCTAGTCAATTCATCTATAATTCATTGTACAGTAGTCGTTTTTTAAAACCTCATCTGTGGACTGACTTTGGCATCCCGAGGCGGTAACAGTGTGAATAGGCAATGAGGAAAGTAGACATTTTTGCATATCTGTGCAAGAGATAATCAATTATTTAAAAAAGTTATCTTACTGCCACAATCCTTGAGGGATTATCGTACATGCTAGAGAGGACCTTGACACACCAACCAGGCACATGTAGAGGTTGGACACAGTATACACTAGACAATGACAGAGCCCTATATCATCATTTCAAACTCTAATTGAATAGGATGTCTAAGGTAATATAGGCCAGACTCACGTTCCAGATACATCTCCCAGAGCAGTTACCAAACACCTAGAGCTTTGGAGAGAAAGAAACAACATTCCCATGTGCAGTAGGACAACCCCTGTCATAAAGGACCCTACAGTGCAGTAGGACAACCCCTGTCATAAAGGACCCTACAGTGCAGTAGCACAACCCCTGTCATAAAGGATCCTACAGTGCAGTAGCACAACCCATGTCATAAAGGACCCTACAGTGCAGTAGGACAACCCCTGTCATAAAGGATCCTACAGTGCAGTAGCACAACCCATGTCATAAAGGATACTACAGTGCAGTAGCACACACCCTGTCATAAAGGACAATACAGTGCAGTAGCACAACCCATGTCATAAAGGATACTACAGTGCAGTAGCACACACCCTGTCATAAAGGACAATACAGTGCAGTAGCACAACCCCTGTCATAGAGGACTCTACAGTGCAGTAGCACAACCCCTGTCATAAAGGACCCTACAGTGCAGTAGCACAACCCCTGTCATAAAGGATCCTACAGTGCAGTAGCACAACCCCTGTCATAAAGGATCCTACAGTGCAGTAGCACAACCCATGTCATAAAGGACCCTACAGTGCAGTAGGACAACCCCTGTCATAAAGGATCCTACAGTGCAGTAGCACAACCCATGTCATAAAGGATACTACAGTGCAGTAGCACACACCCTGTCATAAAGGACAATACAGTGCAGTAGCACAACCCATGTCATAAAGGATACTACAGTGCAGTAGCACACACCCTGTCATAAAGGACAATACAGTGCAGTAGCACAACCCCTGTCATAGAGGACTCTACAGTGCAGTAGCACAACCCCTGTCATAAAGGACCCTACAGTGCAGTAGCACAACCCCTGTCATAAAGGATCCTACAGTGCAGTAGCACAACCCCGGTCGTAAAGGACTCTACAGTGCAGTAGCACAACCCATGTCATATAGGACCCTACAGTGCAGTAGCACCACTCCTATCATAAAGGACCCTACAGTGCAGTAGCACCACCCCTGTCATAAAGGACCCTACAGTGTAGTATTACAACCCCTGTCATAAAGGACTCTACAGTGCAGTAGGACAACCCCTGTCATAAAGGACCCTACAGTGCAGTAGCACAACCCCTGTCATAAAGGACCCTACAGTGCAGTAGCACAACCCCTGTCATAAAGGACCCTACAGTGCAGTAGCACAACCCCTGTCATAAAGGACCCTACAGTGCAGTAGCACAACCCCTGTCATAAAGGACCCTAGAGTGCAGTAGCACAACCCCTGTCATAAAGCACCCTACAGTGCAGTCGCACAACCCCTGTCATATAGGACTCTACAGTGCAGTAGGACAACCCCTGTCATATAGGACTCTACAGTGCAGTAGCACAACCCCTGTCATATCGGACTCTACAGTGCAGTAGGACAACCCCTGTCATATAGGACTCTACAGTGCAGTAGGACAACCCCTGTCATATAGGACTCTACAGTGCAGTAGGACAACCCCTGTCATAAAGCACCCTACAGTGCAGTAGCACAACCCCCGTCATATAGGACTCTACACTGCAGTAGGACAACTGTGATAAATGACTCTACAGTTTACTATTTTTGACAACGTCTGGTTTGCTTAATATAAAGAATTTGAAATTATTTATACTTTTACTTTTGATATTTAAGTATATTTAAAACCAAATACTTTGACTTTTTCTCAAGTAGGATTTTACTGGGTGACTTTCACTTTTACATAAGTCATTTTCTATTAAGGTATCTTTACTTTTACTCAAGTATGACAATTGGGTACTTTTTCCACCACTGCTGTTTCCTGTCTGTATCCTGTCTACTCTGCTACTGTAGCTAGGGAAATTATTTAATGTGTGTGTGTGTGATCCAGCACTTACACCACACTCCCAAGATATCTGATCCCAGGACAGGAGTGACCTCACATAATAAGGGAAAGACAAGATACTACCGTGGGAAAACGATGTGATATCCATTCCACATCATTCAGTGACATTACCCTCACTACTGGTCCTATTGTAAAGTAATACATTCTGTGGTGCAGTAGCAATGGCTGACCTGTTTCCCACTACTTAATAGAGCTATATCTTTCAGCCAATACGCTCACATCATACTAGCTCCTGCATAGAACAGGCTGTACAGACTGTAGCAGCTTTGACTTTGTTACAGAAAGTTCACGTTTTGCATATTTCATTAAATAAAAGAGATGAGACTGAAGCTGAACACGAGGTAACAACGAGGAAGGAGTTATTCTCATCTAACAGGTGGATCAAACTGTAGGAGTGGAAACAACAACTGTGAGACGCAGTCCTAACTGAGAGTGGGTAGACAGGCAGGCAGTGTGTTGCAAAGTGTTTACAGAGAGCTGGGTAAGGGTTAAGTAGGCTTTGTGACTAAGAGATCAGAGTGGAGGGAGAGGAGGAGAGAGAGGAGGAGAGAGAGTGGGCTGAGGGTAAATACCAGATCTGTCTCTGCAAGCCTGGGAAAATACTGGGCACCAGCACCACGACACGGTGCACAGCAAAGAATACATCCAGCACACAACCATACGAACATAGCATAGCCCAGTGTTTCCCTCCTCCAGTCCTCCAGTACCCCCAACAGTACTCTACAGCAGTGTTTCCCAGCTCCAGTCCTCCAGTACCCCAACAGTTCTCTACAGCAGTGTTTCCCAGCTCCAGTCCTCCAGTACCCCCAACAATACTCTACAGCAGTGTTTCCCTCCTCCAGTACCCCCAACAGTACTCTACAGCAGTGTTTCCCAGCTCCAGTCCTCCAGTACCCCCAACAGTTCTCTACAGCAGTGTTTCCCTCCTCCAGTACCCCCAACAGTACTCTACAGCAGTGTTTCCCTCCTCCAGTACCACCAACAGTACTCTACAGCAGTGTTTCCCAGCTCCAGTCCTCCAGTACCCCCAACAATACTCTACAGCAGTGTTTCCCTCCTCCAGTCCTCCAGTACCCCAACAGTACTCTACAGCAGTGTTTCCCTCCTCCAGTACCCCAACAGTACTCTACAGCAGTGTTTCCCAGCTCCAGTCCTCCAGTACCACCAACAGTACTCTACAGCAGTGTTTCCCAGCTCCAGTACCCCCAACAGTACTCTACAGCAGTGTTTCCCTCCTCCAGTACCACCAACAGTACTCTACAGCAGTGTTTCACCTCCTCCAGTCCTCCAGTACCACCAACAGTACTCTACAGCAGTGTTTCCCTCCTCCAGTACCACCAACAGTACTCTACAGCAGTGTTTCCCTCCTCCAGTACCACCAACAGTACTCTACTGCAGTGTTTCCCTCCTCCAGTCCTCCAGTACCCCCAACAGTACTCTACAGCAGTGTTTCCCTCCTCCAGTACCACCAACAGTACTCTACAGCAGTGTTTCCCTCCTCCAGTACCACCAACAATACTCTACAGCAGTGTTTCCCTCCTCCAGTACCACCAACAGTAATCTACAGCAGTGTTTCCCAGCTCCAGTACCACCAACAGTAATCTACAGCAGTGTTTCCCTCCTCCAGTACCACCAACAGTACTCTACAGCAGTGTTTCACCTCCTCCAGTCCTCCAGTACCACCAACAGTACTCTACAGCAGTGTTTCCCTCCTCCAGTACCACCAACAGTACTCTACAGCAGTGTTTCCCAGCTCCAGTCCTCCAGTACCACCAACAGTACTCTACAGCAGTGTTTCCCTCCTCCAGTACCCCAACAGTACTCTATAGCAGTGTTTCCCTCCTCCAGTACCACCAACAGTACTCTACAGCAGTGTTTCCCAGCTCCAGTCCTCCAGTACCCCCAACAGTACTCTACAGCAGTGTTTACCTCCTCCAGTACCACCAACAGTACTCTACAGCAGTGTTTCACCTCCTCCAGTCCTCCAGTACCACCAACAGTACTCTACAGCAGTGTTTCCCTCCTCCAGTACCACCAACAGTACTCTACAGCAGTGTTTCCCTCCTCCAGTACCACCAACAATACTCTACAGCAGTGTTTCCCTCCTACAGTACCCCCAACAGTACTCTACAGCAGTGTTTCCCTCCTCCAGTACCACCAACAGTACTCTACAGCAGTGTTTCCCTCCTCCAGTACCCCCAACAGTACTCTACAGCAGTGTTTCCCCTCCTCCAGTCCTCCAGTACCACCAACAGTACTCTACAGCAGTGTTTCCCTCCTCCAGTCCTCCAGTACCACCAACAGTACTCTACAGCAGTGTTTCCCTCCTCCAGTCCTCCAGTACCCCCAACAGTACTCTACAGCAGTGTTTCACCTCCTCCAGTCCTCCAGTACCCCCAACAGTACTCTACAGCAGTGTTTCCCTCCTCCAGTACCACCAACAGTACTCTACAGCAGTGTTTCACCTCCTCCAGTCCTCCAGTACCACCAACAGTACTCTACAGCAGTGTTTCCCTCCTCCAGTACCACCAACAGTAATCTACAGCAGTGTTTCCCTCCTCCAGTACCACCAACAGTACTCTAGAGCAGTGTTTCCCTCCTCCAGTACCACCAACAGTACTCTACAGCAGTGTTTCCCTCCTCCAGTACCCCCAACAGTACTCTACAGCAGTGTTTCCCTCCTCCAGTACCACCAACAGTACTCTATAGCAGTGTTTCCCTCCTCCTGTACCCCCAACAGTACTCTACAGCAGTGTTTCCCTCCTCCAGTACCACCAACAGTACTCTACAGCAGTGTTTCCCAGCTCCAGTCCTCCAGTACCCCCAACAGTACACTACAGCAGTGTTTCCCAGCTCCAGTACCACCAACAGTACTCTGCAGCAGTGTTTCCCAGCTCCAGTCCTCCAGTACCCCCAACAGTACTCTACAGCAGTGTTTCCCAGCTCCAGTACCACCAACAGTACTCTACAGCAGTGTTTCCCTCCTCCAGTACCCCCAACAGTACTCTACAGCAGTGTTTCCCTCCTCCAGTACCACCAACAGTACTCTACAGCAGTGTTTCACCTCCTCCAGTCCTCCAGTACCCCAACAGTACTTTACAGCAGTGTTTCACCTCCTCCAGTCCTCCAGTACCCCAACAGTACTCTACAGCAGTGTTTCCCTCCTCCAGTACCACCAACAGTACTCTACAGCAGTGTTTCCCAGCTCCAGTCCTCCAGTACCACCAACAGTACTCTACAGCAGTGTTTCCCTCCTCCAGTACCACCAACAGTACTCTACAGCAGTGTTTCCCTCCTCCAGTACCACCAACAATACTCTACAGCAGTGTTTCCCTCCTACAGTACCCCCAACAATACTCTCCAGCAGTGTTTCCCTCCTCCAGTCCTCCAGTACCCCCAACAATACTCTACAGCAGTGTTTCCCAGCTCCAGTCCTCCAGTACCACCAACAGTAATCTACAGCAGTGTTTCCCTCCTCCAGTACCCCCAACAGTACTTTACAGCAGTGTTTCCCTCCTCCAGTACCACCAACAGTACTCTACAGCAGTGTTTCCCTCCTCCAGTACCCCAACAGTACTCTACAGCAGTGTTTCCCTCCTCCAGTACCACCAACAGTACTCTACAGCAGTGTTTCCCAGCTCCAGTCCTCCAGTACCACCAACAGTACTCTACAGCAGTGTTTCCCTCCTCCAGTACCACCAACAGTACTCTACAGCAGTGTTTCCCTCCTCCAGTACCACCAACAATACTCTACAGCAGTGTTTCCCTCCTACAGTACCCCCAACAATACTCTACAGCAGTGTTTCCCTCCTCCAGTCCTCCAGTACCCCCAACAATACTCTACAGCAGTGTTTCCCAGCTCCAGTCCTCCAGTACCACCAACAGTACTCTACAGCAGTGTTTCCCTCCTACAGTACCCCCAACAATACTCTACAGCAGTGTTACCCTCCTCCATTCCTCCAGTACCCCCAACAATACTCTACAGCAGTGTTTCCCAGCTCCAGTCCTCCAGTACCACCAACAGTAATCTACAGCAGTGTTTCCCTCCTCCAGTACCCCCAACAGTACTTTACAGCAGTGTTTCCCTCCTCCAGTACCACCAACAGTACTCTACAGCAGTGTTTCCCTCCTCCAGTACCACCAACAATACTCTACAGCAGTGTTTCCCTCCTCCAGTACCACCAACAGTACTCTACAGCAGTGTTTCCCAGCTCCAGTCCTCCAGTACCCCCAACAGTACTAGACCTGGACCAAACAACATTCTGAATGAGGAAACAGGAAACAGAACTGTGAAGAATAGAGCGTGATTGAGTTAGAACTGCCACAGTTTTGTAAAGATTCTCTGTCTTATTTAGAAAGCCTATCAAAGCTAACAGACATCTGCAATAAACATGATGAATGTTCCGTTCAACCAGCCCAGCTGAGCATCAGACTAGCAGACTGAATCCTGAGTGTGTTATTCCTCCTCTGGCATCTCTTTCATTCAGATAGAAAAGCATGTCAGACATTCATCCATAATACATTTGTCTGTCTGGCTGGGTGTTCCAAATGGAACCCTGTTCCCTATATGGTGCACTACTTCAGACCAGAGCCCTATTCCCTATATGCTGCACTACTTTAGACCAGAGCCCTATTCCCTATATAGTGCACTACTTTAGACCAGAGCCCTATTCCCTATATAGTGCACTACTTTAGACCAGAGCCCTATTCCCTATATGCTGCACTACTTTAGACCAGAGCCCTATTCCCTATATAGTGCACTACTTTAGACCAGAGCCCTATTCCCTATATGCTGCACTACTTTAGACCAGAGCCCTATTCCCTATATGCTGCACTACTTTAGACCAGACCCCTATTCCCTATATAGTGCACTACTTTAGACCAGAGCCCTATTCCCTATATAGTGCACTACTTTAGACCAGAGCCCTATTCCCTACATGCTGCACTACTTTTCACCAGATCCCTAGGGACCCTGTTCAAGAGTAATGCACTCCATAGTGTAGATAATAGGGTACCATTTGGAACGGAGTGCATCTCTCCCAAAATAAAGCTTTCTGTTGGTCGCGGTCCAAGTCATTAAAAAAGGTAATTATCTGGGAAGAGCTGCAAAGTGTTAAAATTCACAATTTAATTGGGATATTGGAAGACAATGGGATGAGACAAATAGTTCTAAGTTAAGGGGAATAATTATGCCAAATAAATTCAGATAAGCAATTAGCTTTTATAATCTGATTCTCCATCTCACACAGCGGTGTGAGGAAGGAAATTCTGCAACCATGACACATTATCAACTACAGAGAGTATAATGTTAACAAAACATGTCAAAAACATCCATAATGAAAGAGTCGTCTTCACTTATAAATGCCATTCTAAATGGTTGAACGCATCACATCGTCACAATGCAGCTCATTGGCTACTGAAAGATGTGACCTGTTTGTCAACATTCTTATCAGGTTGATACATACAGTATTATACACCACAGTTATTATTAGTTCTTATCAGGTTGATACATACAGTATAATACATCACAGTTATTATTAGTTCTTATCAGGTTGATACATACAGTATAATACATCACAGTTATTATTAGTTCTTATCAGGTTGATACATACAGTATAATACATCACAGTTATTATACATCACAGTTATTATTAGTTCTTATCAGGTTGATACATACAGTATAATACATCACAGTTATTATTAGTTCTTATCAGGTTGATACATACAGTATAATACTAACACCACAGTTATTATTAGTTCTTATCAGGTTGATACATACAGTATAATACATCACAGTTATTATTAGTTCTTATCAGGTTGATACATACAGTATAATACATCACAGTTATTATTAGTTCTTATCAGGTTGATACATACAGTATAATACACCACAGTTATTATTAGTTCTTATCAGGTTGATACATACAGTATAATACATCACAGTTATTATTAGTTCTTATCAGGTTGATACATACAGTATAATACACCACAGTTATTATTAGTTCTTATCAGGTTGATACATACAATATAATACATCACAGTTATTATTAGTTCTTATCAGGTTGATACATACAGTATAATAATAACACCACAGTTATTATTAGTTCTTATCAGGTTGATACATACAGTATAATACACCACAGTTATTATTAGTTCTTATCAGGTTGATACATACAGTATAATACATCACAGTTATTATTAGTTCTTATCAGGTTGATACATACAGTATTATACACCACAGTTATTATTAGTTCTTATCAGGTTGATACATACAGTATAATACACCACAGTTATTATTAGTTCTTATCAGGTTGATACATACAGTATAATACATCACAGTTATTATTAGTTCTTATCAGGTTGATACATACAGTATAATACACCACAGTTATTATTAGTTCTTATCAGGTTGATACATACAGTATAATACATCACAGTTATTATTAGTTCTTATCAGGTTGATACATACAGTATTATACACCACAGTTATTATTAGTTCTTATCAGGTTGATACATACAGTACAATACATCACAGTTATTATTAGTTCTCATCAGGTTGATACATACAGTATAATACACCACAGTTATTATTAGTTCTTATCAGGTTGATACATACAGTATAATACATCACAGTTATTATTAGTTCTCATCAGGTTGATACATACAATATAATACACCACAGTTATTATTAGTTCTTATCAGGTTGATACATACAGTATAATAATAACACCACAGTTATTATTAGTTCTTATCAGGTTGATACATACAGTATAATACACCACAGTTATTATTAGTTCTTATCAGGTTGATACATACAGTATAATACACCTCAGTTATTATTAGTTCTTATCAGGTTGATACATACAGTATAATACACCACAGTTATTATTAGTTCTTATCAGGTTGATACATACAGTATAATACATCACAGTTATTATTAGTTCTTATCAGGTTGATACATACAGTATAATACACCACAGTTATTATTAGTTCTTATCAGGTTGATACATACAGTATAATACATCACAGTTATTATTAGTTCTTATCAGGTTGATATATACAGTATAATACACCACAGTTATTATTAGTTCTTATCAGGTTGATACATACAGTATAATACTAACACCACAGTTATTATTAGTTCTTATCAGGTTGATACATACAGTATAATACATCACAGTTATTATTAGTTCTTATCAGGTTGATATATACAGTATAATACACCACAGTTATTATTAGTTCTTATCAGGTTGATACATACAGTATTATACACCACAGTTATTATTAGTTCTTATCAGGTTGATACATACAGTATTATACATCACAGTTATTATTAGTTCTTATCAGGTTGATACATACAGTATAATACATCACAGTTATTATTAGTTCTTATCAGGTTGATACATACAATATAATACATCACAGTTATTATTAGTTCTTATCAGGTTGATACATACAGTATAATACATCACAGTTATTATTAGTTTTTATCAGGTTGATACATACAGTATAATACTAACACCACAGTTATTATTAGTTCTTATCAGGTTGATATATACAGTATAATACTAACACCACAGTTATTTTTAGTTCTTATCAGGTTGATACATACAGTATAATACATCACAGTTATTATTAGTTCTTATCAGGTTGATACATACAGTATAATACACCACAGTTATTATTAGTTCTTATCAGGTTGATGATAATATCTTATGAGGTTTATCTGTGACTGGTACAGAGGGCTGTGTCTGGTACAGAGGGCTGTGTCTGGTACAGAGGTCTGTGTCTGGTACAGAGGGCTGTGTCTGGTACAGAGGGCTGTGTCTGGTTCAGAGGGCTGTGTCTGGTACAGAGGGCTGTGTATGGTATAGAGGGCTGTGTCTGGTACAGAGGGCTGTGTCTGGTACAGAGGGCTGTGTCTGGTATAGAGGGCTGTGTCTGGTACAGAGGGCTGTGTCTGGTACAGAGGGCTGTGTCTGGTTCAGAGGGCTGTGTCTGGTACAGAGGGCTGTGTCTGGTACAGAGGGCTGTGTCTGGTATAGAGGGCTGTGTCTGGTTCAGAGGGCTGTGTCTGGTACAGAGGGCTGTGTCTGGTACAGAGGGCTGTGTCTGGTTCAGAGGGCTGTGTCTGGTACAGAGGGCTGTGTATGGTATAGAGGGCTGTGTCTGGTACAGAGGGCTGTGTCTGGTACAGAGGGCTGTGTCTGGTACAGAGGGCTGTGTCTGGTATAGAGGGCTGTGTCTGGTTCAGAGGGCTGTGTCTGGTACAGAGGGCTGTGTCTGGTACAGAGGGCTGTGTCTGGTTCAGAGGGCTGTGTCTGGTACAGAGGGCTGTGTATGGTATAGAGGGCTGTGTCTGGTTCAGAGGGCTGTGTCTGGTTCAGAGGGCTGTGTCTGGTACAGAGGGCTGTGTCTGGTACAGAGGGCTGTGTCTGGTTCAGAGGGCTGTGTCTGGTTCAGAGGGCTGTGTCTGGTACAGAGGGCTGTGTCTGGTACAGAGGGCTGTGTCTGGTACAGAGGGCTGTGTCTGGTACAGAGGGCTGTGTCTGGTTCAGAGGGCTGTGTCTGGTATAGAGGGCTGTGTCTGGTATAGAGGGCTGTGTCTGGTACAGAGGGCTGTGTCTGGTACAGAGGGCTGTGTCTGGTTCAGAGGGCTGTGTCTGGTACAGAGGGCTGTGTCTGGTTCAGAGGGCTGTGTCTGGTACAGAGGGCTGTGTCTGGTACAGAGGGCTGTGTCTGGTTCAGAGGGCTGTGTCTGGTACAGAGGGCTGTGTCTGGTACAGAGGGCTGTGTCTGGTACAGAGGGCTGTGTCTGGTTCAGAGGGCTGTGTCTGGTTCAGAGGGCTGTGTCTGGTTCAGAGGGCTGTGTCTGGTTCAGAGGGCTGTGTCTGGTACAGAGGGCTGTGTCTGGTACAGAGGGCTGTGTCTGGTACAGAGGGCTGTGTCTGGTACAGAGGGCTGTGTCTGGTACAGAGGGCTGTGTCTGGTACAGAGAGGGCTGTGTCTGGTTCAGAGGGCTGTGTCTGGTTCAGAGGGCTGTGTCTGGTTCAGAGGGCTGTGGCTGGTACAGAGGGCTGTGTCTGGTACAGAGGGCTGTGTCTGGTACAGAGGGCTGTGTCTGGTACAGAGGGCTGTGTATGGTATAGAGGGCTGTGTCTGGTTCAGAGGGCTGTGGCTGGTACAGAGGGCTGTGTCTGGTACAGAGGGCTGTGTCTGGTACAGAGGGCTGTGTCTGGTACAGAGGGCTGTGTCTGGTACAGAGGGCTGTGTCTGGTTCAGAGGGCTGTGTCTGGTACAGAGGGCTGTGTCTGGTACAGAGGGCTGTGTCTGGTACAGAGGGCTGTGTATGGTATAGAGGGCTGTGTCTGGTTCAGAGGGCTGTGGCTGGTACAGAGGGCTGTGTCTGGTTCAGAGGGCTGTGTCTGGTACAGAGGGCTGTGTCTGGTACAGAGGGCTGTGTCTGCAGGTTGTTTGATGAAAGTCAAGCTCATTTGTATATTATCTCTAAGAGGGATATCTCTCATAACCACAGTAAACAGATGGTAGATTTAGTGGAGAGTGGCTTGGAGAAACAGCTCCATGAAATTCTAAATAATCTATGCCATTACTGAGGCGTAGTTGAAGATGGTGGAGAAGAGGAGCCATCATATCTAACGACAGACCTGCCCTTTCAATCTGATGCAGTGATAAAACAGAGTGCTATCAGCACAGAGCTGGATGGAGACAGACATTATGACCAGAGGCAAAAAGCCTGTTAGGCCCTAATGCAGGGCTCTCTGACAGGAAAATGCTGTGCATCCTAAAAAAGAGACAGGTCATCAGTTTTCTCCAGAGAGAGAGAGAGATGGGGGGAGTGGGAGAGAGAGTGTGAGAGTGTGAGTGAGAGAGAGAGAGAGAGAGAGAGAGAGAGAGAGACAGAGAGAGAGAGATGGGGGGGTGAGAGAGTGTGAGAGTGTGAGTGAGAGAGAGAGAGAGAGAGAGAGAGAGAGAGAGAGAGAGAGAGAGAGAGAGTGAGAGAGACAGACAGACAGACAGACAGACAGACAGACAGACAGACAGACAGACAGACAGACAGACAGCATGCTAGGGGTATTATTCTCCTCCCAGGGGTGTGAGAGACAGACAGACAGACAGCATGCTAGGGGTATTATTCTCCTCCCAGGGGTGTGAGAGGGTAATTAAGCTTTAATCACATTGAATTGTCCATTTAAAAGATAACGTGTGATAGTATAAAATATTCATTTTGTCACCTGAGAGAGAGAGAAGAATGTATATTTTAATACCAGTCAGACCTCAGTCTTTCCAGCCCATGTCTCGGAGACTAAGTCGTCTAACAGGAGAATCTCAGTAGAAATAAGAACAAAAAGATCCCATGACTTTATTCCACTTTAGACAAAACTCTTGTTTTGAGGCTAAACAGATAATCCGCAAAGTTTAAACCATTAAGTTATCAAATCTTTTCTGATTTTATTAGTGGTTTGAGAGGAGGATTAAATTGGCATTCGCTCAAATTGAATCATCGATTGACCACAGGCTGCAGTGATTCTGAGAGTGACAGAGAGAGCTGTAAATCTAATCTAATCAGGCCGGGCCTTCCAGGGCCAGCCCACTAAAACATACAGCTAGCAGGCAGCATATAGCCAACACAGCACGCACACACACAGCAAACACAGTACATACTGTACACAGCTAAACACAAGTCACAGTGGAGACGACAACAGGCCAGCCTGACAGTAACAACACCCACCAACCTCACAGAGGGGTGTGGCATAACCACTGCAGTGACAAGTAACTGACCTCTACAGTAACACAAACATTGTCTCTACTGTAATAAATAGACCTAAAGATCCTATATGTATCGTAAAGGACCATCAGTGCTGTAGAGTAACTGGTCTCATGTCTCATCTACCACAGTTCAGGTGACATAACCTCATTATCTATAGGACACATCTACAACAGGTCAGGTGACATAACCTCATTATCCATAGGACACATCTACTACAGTTCAGGTGACATAACCTCATTATCTATAGGACACATCTACTACAGGTCAGGTGACATAACCTCATTATCTATAGGACACATTACTACAGTTCAGGTGACATAACCTCATTATCTATAGGACACATCTACTACAGTTCAGGTGACATAACCTCATTATCTATAGGACACATCTACTACAGGTCAGGTGACATAACCTCATTATCTATAGGACACATCTACTACAGGTCAGGTGACATAACCTCATTATCTATAGGACACATCTACTACAGTTCAGGTGACATAACCTCATTATCTATAGGACACATTACTACAGTTCAGGTGACATAACCTCATTATCTATAGGACACATTACTACAGTTCAGGTGACATAACCTCATTATCTATAGGACACATTACTACAGTTCAGGTGACATAACCTCATTATCTATAGGACACATTACTACAGGTCAGGTGACATAACCTCATTATCTATAGGACACATTACTACAGTTCAGGTGACATAACCTCATTATCTATAGGACACATCTACTACAGGTCAGGTGACATAACCTCATTATCTATAGGACACATCTACTACAGGTCAGGTGACATAACCTCATTATCTATAGGACACATCTACTACAGTTCAGGTGACATAACCTCATTATCTATAGGACACATTACTACAGTTCAGGTGACAGAACCTCATTATCTATAGGACACATTACTACAGTTCAGGTGACATAACCTCATTATCTATAGGACACATCTACTACAGGTCAGGTGACATAACCTCATTATCTATAGGACACATCTACTACAGGTCAGGTGACATAACCTCATTATCTATAGGACACATCTACTACAGGTCAGGTGACATAACCTCATTATCTATAGGACACATTACTACAGTTCAGGTGACATAACCTCATTATCTATAGGACACATTACTACAGTTCAGGTGACATAACCTCATTATCTATAGGACACATTACTACAGTTCAGGTGACATAACCTCATTATATAAAGGATACAAATATTGCAATACAAAGGATTTAGGATCTTGTGTTTATCTGTGGCACACTGGCCGATCTGGTAATTGAAGGACATAAAACATACTGCTACCCTTAGGACCAGAGTCATGGGAGGGAGGGAGGGAGGGAGGGGGAGAGAGATAGAGAGAGAGCGAGAGAGAGAGAGAGAGAGAGAGGGAGGGAGGGAGGGAGGGAGGGAGGTTAATGCTCTATTGGGGACGGTTAGTCTTCCATACTTTATGATGCAGTAACATCCATAATAAAAGCAGAAGTTAAATATAATCACCCCAGGACCAAATGGTTCCTTGTGAACAGAGATGGGAGGGGAATGTGAAAGATGGGGAGTGTGTGCCACTAGCAGAGATTACAGCCAGCATCACAGGACCAGCTTCCTCCCACCACCACTTCCTCTTCCTCTCTGAGGAGGAAGGCAGACAGACCATAGACATAAAGACCCGTCTCCTCTAATTGGTTTATCAGTGGGCCGCCACATCCTCCATCCACAACCACAAACCCCGTGCGCTCATAAATTACATCCCCAAATTGAGCCTGTACGCTTGTTCAGTGTTCAGCCTCTTCATTTGTGAACAGGCCAGCTGCTGAACCGTTTATCTTCACCACAAAGACATTCTGTATTAGTTTCAGCCCCCGAAAACCTCCACTGAAGCCACAGAATGGGCCTCTCTGTCGGCCCAGACGGGTAGGAGAGGTTAGTGATAGGATACAGACTCCATTGAACTGGACTTCATTTTCCCACACCACTCAGATAGTGATGCTACTTCTCCATTCAGTACAAAGCACTGACCACCCTTCTGACAGCTTGGCGATAGGACAGATCTATGGGAGAAACCTTGAGGAGGATGCTGATTAAAAAAACAAACATAAAAGTTATATTTGTCTATAGATAGATAGTATGGGAGAACCTTGTGAAAATCGAGGGAATGTATACGCTGATATAAAAGGCTTATGATGTAATGTTCTATAGATTGTTCTAGAAACCGTATACTGTATATATACACACGCCTGAGAGAATACACGCTGACAGAAAGGCTTATGATGTAGTGTTCTATAGATTATTCTATCAGCCATATACATATACAGTACACGCTGACGAAGGGCCCTAAATTAGATTTCCCTGTCAAATGAATCACTTCATGAAATTAAATATGGGTTGTGAATGTGATTGAAAACAAACAAAGAAATATTTCAGTTTCCCTCCCACATAATGCTGAGTATAGATCTTTGATGCACACACACACACACACACACACACACACACACACACACACACACACACACACACACACACACACACACACACACACACACACACCACACACACCACACACACACACACACACACACACACGGCAGAGGGAACAATCCGTCACAGACTGACAGAATCTATTATGCTCTCAGAAAACGTGTTTAGTAATTATTGTTATGAGCTTACGTCTGGTTGGTTTATTTAAACGACTCTCAACATGTGACCATAGAAGTCTTAAAGCCATTGGTTGTTTGGGTGAGGAGAGAATGTGGCCTAGTTGAATGGTTACTTTGACCTAAATCTCAGAGCTGAGATAAAGATTTCACTGTTTGGGATAATATTTTGAACCTTCTGTAGGCCTCCTGTACAAGGCATTAAGATCACCATACTATGTACAAGGCATTAAACTCACCATACTATGTACAAGGCATTAAACTCACCATACTATGTACAAGGCATTAAACTCACCATACTATGTACAAGGCATTAAACTCACCATACTATGTACAAGGCATTAAGAACACCATACTATGTACAAGGCATTAAACTCACCATACTATGTACAAGGCATTAAGATCGCCATACTACTGTACAAGGCATTAAACTCACCATACTATGTACAAGGCATTAAGATCGCCATACTATGTACAAGGCATTAAACTCACCATACTATGTACAAGGCATTAAACTCACCATACTATGTACAAGGCATTAAGAACACCATACTATGTACAAGGCATTAAACTCACCATACTATGTACAAGGCATTAAGAACACCATACTATGTACAAGGCATTAAGAACACCATACTATGTACAAGGCATTAAGAACACCATACTATGTACAAGGCATTAAGAACACCATACTATGTACAAGGCATTAAACTCACCATACTATGTACAAGGCATTAAACTCACCATACTATGTACAAGGCATTAAACTCACCATACTATGTACAATGCATTAAGAACACCATACTATGTACAAGGCATTAAGAACACCATACTATGTACAAGGCATTAAACTCACCATACTATGTACAATGCATTAAGAACACCATACTATGTACAAGGCATTAAGATCACCATACTATGTACAAGGCATTAAACTCACCATACTATGTACAAGGCATTAAACTCACCATACTATGTACAATGCATTAAGATCGCCATACTATGTACAAGGCATTAAACTCACCATACTATGTACAAGGCATTAAGATCACCATACTATGTACAAGGCATTAAACTCACCATACTATGTACAAGGCATTAAACTCACCATACTATGTACAAGGCATTAAGATCGCCATACTATGTACAAGGCATTAAACTCATCATACTATGTACAAGGTATTAAACTCACCATACTATGTACAAGGCATTAATCTCACTATACTATGTACAAGGCATTAAGATCGCCATACTATGTACAAGGCATTAAGATCGCCATACTATGTACAAGGCATTAAACTCACCATACTATGTACAAGGCATTAAACTCACCATACTATGTACAAGGCATTAAACTCACCATACTATGTACAAGGCATTAAACTCACCATACTATGTACAAGGCATTAAACTCACCATACTATGTACAAGGCATTAGCATATTATTTGTTCATAGTGAAAAGAACATCTGCCACAAAGTCAAAAATAAAAAAAATGTCCCCACCTAATTAAAGCCAAAGATCAACTGTAAATGAATCAAAACCCCTGATTATTAATTATTATCTTTCATAAACCATCTATAAACCATGTCTGCACTTAGCTCATGACAGATGGAAAGATGGAGATTGCAGATTTGCCTCCAAAAACCAACTTTGTCAGTCAATGTCAATTTAAATCCTACCAAATATTTTTTAAACAGTAACCTGTAAACCTCTCCCTTACAAACTCAAATTGGATAAAAAGTTGCAACACCTTACTGTGTGAAGTCCTGATGATCAATTCTTATCTTCCATAAACCTTCATTGTACTATAAAGGAAAGGGAAAAGGGGGATACCTAGTCAGTTGTACAACTGACTGCCTTCAACTGAAATGTGTCTTCTGCATTTAACCCAACCCCTCTGAATCAGAGATCCACCATCCACGTCTTAGGTGCCCGGGGCTCGTGGCAGTTGGAGAGAGAGTTTGGAACGATTTTCCTCCTAAAAAAACTGCCACATTTCACTCAATGTCAATGTAGATCTCCCCAAATCTTTATTAAACAGCGACCTTTGAACTCTCCAATCACAGACCCCATTGAATGTGGTGATTTCCCAACAAGAGCTTTGGCTTTAATTCGCTCTCTCTGGACATAAGCAGGTCTTACATCTCAAATCAGGAAACAGGCCACCAGTGGCATTTACTGAGCAATTAAAAATGGCACAAACGTCTGAACTTCCAAGACAACAAAGGGTGTGTGTGTGTGTGTGTGTGTGTGTGTGTGTGTGTGTGTGTGTGTGTGTGTGTGTGTATTTCTGCTGAAATACAGCTACTGAAAACTACTGTACTACCAGTCCAGTATAACTCTGGGTCCGTTTCCTCCTTGACCTCCCCACTCACCCATCTGTTGCCCATGGCAATGGGGTGGATCTGAGAGGCTGCTCTGGGGTTTTATCCATCTCTTACTGAGACACTATTTAAATAACCTGCCCAAGTTGATATTTCAGCACCTCATCTTCAAACACAATCAAAATGGATAAATGATGATGAGAGCAGATATCTATTCAGCATGCATCTACAGAAGCCTCACAGCAGGGGTCTTTATCATTAAGTCATCATAGAGGGCAGAGAGTGGAGGGGGAGGGAGAGTAGGGGAGAGGTGGAGAGACGTAGAAAGGGGAGAAAGGTGGAGAGATGGGAGAGGAATGAGAGCTGGCGAGGGATAGAGCTGGAGAGGAAGAGAGGGGAGAGAGTAGGAGAGAGATGGAGAGGGGAGAGAGGTGGAGTTAGAGGAAGGAGAGAGGGGGGAAGTGGAGATGGCAGGGAGAGGTGGAGAGAGGGGAGGGAGAGGGGAGAGGTGGAGAGGGGAGAGAGGGGAGGGGAGAGGTAGAGAGAGAGATAGAGAGAGGAGAGAGGAGAGGTAGAGAGAGAGATGGAGAGGGGAGAGAGGTGGAGTTAGAGGAAGGAGAGACGGGGGAAGTGGAGATGGCAGGGAGAGAGGAGAGGTGGAGAGAGGGGAGGGAGAGAGGGGAGAGGTGGAGAGAGGGGAGGGAGAGGGGAGAGGTGGGGAGAAGGGAGGGAGAGGGGAGAGGTGGAGAGATGGGAGAGGAATGAGAGCTGGCGAGGGATAGAGCTGGAGAGGAAGAGAGGGGAGAGAGTAGGAGAGAGATGGAGAGGGGAGAGAGGTGGAGTTAGAGGAAGGAGAGAGGGGGGAAGTGGAGATGGCAGGGAGAGGTGGAGAGAGGGGAGGGAGAGGGGAGAGGTGGAGAGGGGAGAGAGGGGAGGGGAGAGGTAGAGAGAGAGATAGAGAGAGGAGAGAGGAGAGGTAGAGAGAGAGATGGAGAGGGGAGAGAGGTGGAGTTAGAGGAAGGAGAGACAGGGGAAGTGGAGATGGCAGGGAGAGGGGAGAGGTGGAGAGAGGGGAGGGAGAGAGGAGAGAGGTGGAGAGAGGGGAGGGAGAGGGGAGAGGTGGGGAGAAGGGAGGGAGAGGGGAGAGGTGGGGAGAAGGGAGAGGTGGGGAGAGGTGGGGAGAAGGGAGGGAGAGGGGAGAGGTGGGGAGAAGGGCGAGGTGGGGAGAGAGGAGAGAGTAGGAGAGAGATGGAGAGGGGAGAGAGGTGGAGTTAGAGGAAGGAGAGACGGGGGAAGTGGAGATGGCAGGGAGAGGGGAGAGGTGGAGAGAGGGGAGGGAGAGAGGGGAGGGAGAGGGGAGAGGTGGGGAGAAGGGAGGGAGAGGGGAGAGGTGGAGAGAGGGGAGGGAGAGGGGAGAGGTGGAAAGAGGGGAGGGAGAGGGGAGAGGTGGGGAGAAGGGAGAGGTGGGGAGAGGTGAGGAGAAGGGCAAGGTGGGGATAGGGGGGGAGGGGAGAGGTGGAGAGAGGGGAGGGAGAGGAGGGGGGAGGGAGAGGTGGGGAGAGGGGGGAGAGGGGAGAGGTGGGGAGAGGGGGGAGAGGGGAGAGGTGGGGAGAGGGGGAGAGGTAGGGAGAAGGGAGAGGTGGGGAGAAGAGGGAGAAGGGAGAGGTGGGGAGAAGGGGGAGAAGGGAGAGGTGGAACATGCCATGTCGTCTTTCATTATCCTCATGGTTCACGGCGTTACGCTTCAGAAGAGCTCTGGCACAGCTGGTGCTGTCAACATGTCTCTCCTCTCCTCTCTTCTCTTCTCCTCTCCTCCTGCCAGAGGTGTACCAGGCCAACTCTCTTTGTTCTGTATATGGAGTGTGTGGTAGTTAGACTAACCCTCACTGGGTCATCAAAACCATAACTTTCTCCACAAGACCATGGGACCTGGGCAGTGCGTGGGTGACTAGAGATGACCACTGCTGTTAGTCCATCTGGCCTGGCAGTGTCATTGGGCTCTACATGGTTTTAACCATTAATAACTGACTGAATGACTGACTGACTTATTAATGCATTGATGAAAAAGCCAAAAACACAGTAAGCTGGATTTCACCAGCAGGAAAACAACAACAGTTGTTCGAGGTAGTCACTATGGCAACCTCACGTACTTACCAGAACCATTAGATATCTCCTGTATGAAATTTCCCCCATTTTCCAATCCATCAATCTCTAACCAGTCATGTTAATTTAATGTGGTTCCTGATCTGATAAAACAACAAGCACAACCATTGCAGCTCTATGCTGAGAGCTGAGGGCTGGGTGCCCCCCAGACAGTGGCTGTATACTGAGAGCTGAGGGCTGGGTGCCCCCCAGACAGTGGCTGGATACTGAGAGCTGAGGGCTGGGTTCCCCCTAGACAGTGGCTGTATGCTGAGAGCTGAGGGCTGGGTGCCCCTAGACAGTGGCTGTATTCTGAGAGCTGAGGGCTGGGTGCCCCCTAGACAGTGGCTGTATTCTGAGAGCTGAGGGCTGGGTGCCCCTAGACAGTGGCTGTATTCTGAGAGCTGAGGGCTGGGTGCCCCCTAGACAGTGGCTGTATACTGAGAGCTGAGGGCTGGGTGCCCCCTAGACAGTGGCTGTATTCTGAGAGCTGAGGGCTGGGTGCCCCCTAGACAGTGGCTGTATACTGAGAGCTGAAGGCTGGGTGCCCCCTAGACAGTGGCTGTATTCTGAGAGCTGAGGGCTGGGTGCCCCCTAGACAGTGGCTGTATACTGAGAGCTGAAGGCTGGGTGCCCCCTAGACAGTGGCTGTATACTGAGAGCTGAAGGCTGGGTGCCCCCTAGACAGTGGCTGTATACTGAGAGCTGAGGGCTGGGTGCCCATAGACAGTGGCTGTATACTGAGAGCTGAGGGCTGGGTGCCCCTAGACAGTGGCTGTATACTGAGAGCTGAGGGCTGGGTGCCCATAGACAGTGGCTGTATGCTGAGAGCTGAGGGCTGGGTGCCCCTAGACAGTGGCTGTATACTGAGAACTGAGGGCTGGGTGCCCCCTAGACAGTGGCTGTATACTGAGAGCTGAAGGCTGGGTGCCCCCTAGACAGTGGCTGTATACTGAGAGCTGAGGGCTGGGTGCCCCCTAGACAGTGGCTGTATACTGAGAGCTAAGGGCTGGGTGCCCCCTAGACAGTGGCTGTATACTGAGAGCTGAAGGCTGGGTGCCCCCTAGACAGTGGCTGTATACTGAGAGCTGAGGGCTGGGTGCCCATAGACAGTGGCTGTATACTGAGAGCTGAGGGCTGGGTGCCCCTAGACAGTGGCTGTATACTGAGAGCTGAGGGCTGGGTGCCCATAGACAGTGGCTGTATGCTGAGAGCTGAGGGCTGGGTGCCCCTAGACAGTGGCTGTATACTGAGAACTGAGGGCTGGGTGCCCCCTAGACAGTGGCTGTATACTGAGAGCTGAAGGCTGGGTGCCCCCTAGACAGTGGCTGTATACTGAGAGCTGAGGGCTGGGTGCCCCCTAGACAGTGGCTGTATACTGAGAGCTAAGGGCTGGGTGCCCCCTAGACAGTGGCTGTATACTGAGAGCTGAAGGCTGGGTGCCCCCTAGACAGTGGCTGTATACTGAGAGCTGAGGGCTGACTGAGGGAGACAATGGGAACATGTTGTTGAATCTTGACTGAGGGGGAAGATGGGAACATGTTGAATCTTGACTGAGGGAGACAATGGGAACATGTTGTTGAATCTTGACTGAGGGGGACGATGGGAACATGTTGAATCTTGACTGAGGGGGAAGATGGGAACATGTTGAATCTTGACTGAGGGGGACGATGGGAACATGTTGAATCTTGACTGAGGGGGACGATGGGAACATGTTGAATCTTGACTGAGGGGGACGATGGGAACATGTTGAATCTTGACTGAGGGGGACGATGGGAACATGTTGAATCTTGACTGAGGGGGAAGATGGGAACATGTTGTTGAATCTTGACTGAGGGGGACGATGGGAACATGTTGTTGAATCTTGACTGAGGTGCATGATGGGAACATGTTGAATCTTGACTGAGGGGGACGATGGGAACATGTTGAATCTTGACTGAGGGGGACGATGGGAACATGTTGAATCTTGACTGAGGGGGACGATGGGAACATGTTGTTGAATCTTGACTGAGGGGGACGATGGGAACATGTTGAATCTTGACTGAGGGGGACGATGGGAACATGTTGAATCTTGACTGAGGGGGAAGATGGGAACATGTTGAATCTTGACTGAGGGGGAAGATGGGAACATGTTGTTGAATCTTGACTGAGGGGGACGATGGGAACATGTTGAATCTTGACTGAGGGGGACGATGGGAACATGTTGAATCTTGACTGAGGGGGACGATGGGAACATGTTGTTGAATCTTGACTGAGGGGGAAGATGGGAACATGTTGAATCTTGACTGAGGGGGACGATGGGAACATGTTGAATCTTGACTGAGGGGGACGATGGGAACATGTTGTTGAATCTTGACTGAGGGGGACGATGGGAACATGTTGAATCTTGACTGAGGGGGACGATGGGAACATGTTGTTGAATCTTGACTGAGGGGGACGATGGGAACATGTTGAATCTTGACTGAGGGGGACGATGGGAACATGTTGAATCTTGACTGAGGGGGACGATGGGAACATGTTGTTGAATCTTGACTGAGGGGGACGATGGGAACATGTTGAATCTTGACTGAGGGGGACGATGGGAACATGTTGAATCTTGACTGAGGGGGACGATGGGAACATGTTGTTGAATCTTGACTGAGGGGGACGATGGGAACATGTTGAATCTTGACTGAGGGGGACGATGGGAACATGTTGAATCTTGACTGAGGGGGACGATGGGAACATGTTGAATCTTGACTGAGGGGGACGATGGGAACATGTTGAATCTTGACTGAGGGGGAAGATGGGAACATGTTGTTGAATCTTGACTGAGGTGCATGATGGGAACATGTTGAATCTTGACTGAGGGGGACGATGGGAACATGTTGAATCTTGACTGAGGGGGACGATGGGAACATGTTGAATCTTGACTGAGGGGGACGATGGGAACATGTTGTTGAATCTTGACTGAGGGGGAAGATGGGAACATGTTGAATCTTGACTGAGGTAGACGATGGGAACATGTTGAATCTTGACTGAGGGGGACGATGGGAACATGTTGTTGAATCTTGACTGAGGGAGACGATGGGAACATGGTGAATCTTGACTGAGGGGGACGATGGGAACATGTTGAATCTTGACTGAGAGGGAAGATGGGAACATGTTGAATCTTGACTGAGGGGGAAGATGGGAACATGTTGAATCTTGACTGAGGGGGAAGATGGGAACATGTTGAATCTTGACTGAGGGGGAAGATGGGAACATGTTGTTGAATCTTGACTGAGGGGGACGATAGGAACATGTTGAATCTTGACTGAGGGGGACGATAGGAACAAGATCCCATATGAAGACTCTGTCTTATGTTAATGTCTTACACAATAACAGTTAATTGAGCTGACCGTTAATCCTGGTTGGGGTTCAAAGCTGGGAAGTAGAGTTATGGATAACCAGGATCAACTCTGACCTCTGGTTATATCCTACAGCCCAGGCTCAGAGTTTTCCCTGGTCATGTCTCAGGGTCACATCTCCCTAAGTATGACCGATGTCGTAACCCACACCACAAAGGACAACATTTGGAAACAGCATCATGAAACAGGTCACATGCTGCAAACCCCTTCAAACCCCACACAGACAAACACAGTGACATTCATAGAACCCCTTCAAACCCCACACAGACAAACACAGTGACATTCATAAAACCCCTTCAAACCTCACACAGACAAACACAGTGACATTCATAAAACCCCTTCAAACCTCACACAGACAAACACAGTGACATTCATAAAACCCCTTCAAACCCCACACAGACAAACACAGTGACATTCATAAAACCCCTTCAAACCCCACACAGACAAACACAGTGACATTCATAAAACCCCACACAGACAAACACAGTGACATTCATAAAACCCCTTCAAACCCCACACAGACAAACACAGTGACATTCATAAAACCCCACACAGACAAACACAGTGACATTCATAAAACCCCTTCAAACCCCACACAGACAAACACAGTGACATTCATAAAACCCCACACAGACAAACACAGTGACATTCATAAAACCCCTTCAAACCCCACACAGACAAACACAGTGACATTCATAAAACCCCTTCAAACCCCACACAGACAAACACAGTGACATTCATAATAGCTATTTATTTCCTCCCACTACTCCAGTTCTCAGGCTTTTCCCAAAGTAGCATATCACAACAACCATGGAATCATCATCAGCACCATGTGGGGTCTATGAATCAGAGGATCTCACACACACACACACACACACACACACACACACACACACACACACACACACACACACACCAGAGAATAATGCCACCGGACATCTGTCAACATGTCACCAATCAAACACACCCTGGTATATACAGAATTCATCCTTGTCCTGGTCACTACAGAAATATCTGAAAACATCTGTTCAATCGCCCTTACCAACGGATTATTGACTCGTGGTTAACCTTTCATTTTTTACCAGATTATAATTTGGGAAGGAGGACTTGTTGTCAACATGTCAAACAAAGATCTATATACAGTATCAGCATGAAATAATATCAGCCTCACAATGGGACTATAATATGGCTCTACATGGGACCATAATATGGCTCTACATGGGACCATAATATGGCTCTACAGGGACCATAATATGGCTCTAAATGGGACCATAATATGGCTTTACATGGGACCATAATATGGCTCTAAATGGGACCATAATATGGCTCTAAATGGGACCATAATATGGCTCTACAGGGACCATAATATGGCTCTACATGGGACCATAATATGGCTCTACATGGGACCATAATATGGCTCTACATGGGACCATAATATGGCTCTACAGGGACCATAATATGGCTCTAAATGGGACCATAATATGGCTTTACATGGGACCATAATATGGCTCTAAATGGGACCATAATATGGCTCTAAATGGGACCATAATATGGCTCTACAGGGACCATAATATGGCTCTACATGGGACCATAATATGGCTCTACATGGGACCATAATATGGCTCTACATGGGACCATAATATGGCTCTACAGGGACCATAATATGGCTCTAAATGGGACCATAATATGGCTCTACATGGGACCATAATATGGCTCTACATGGGACCATCTGATAAGGCCTACTGTAGTCAGTAGAAACATAACAGTGGCCTACTGTAGTCAGTAGAAACATAACGGTGGCCTACTGTAGTCAGTAGAAACATAACAGTGGCCTACTGTAGTCAGTAGAAACATAACGGTGGCCTACTGTAGTCAGTAGAAACATAACAGTGGCCTACTGTAGTCAGTAGAAACATAGCAGTGGCCTACTGTAGTCAGTAGAAACATAACGGTGGCTTACTGTAGTCAGTAGAAACCTAACAGTGGCCTCCCAAATGGGACACTATTCCCTACATAGTGCACTACTTTTGACCAGTGCCATTTGGGACGCAAGCATATACTGTGTGTGAAGCATTTGCATTGCTGTTTGGAGTCAATCGAGTTTAGGGGATTCTACCTGTGAGATCCCCCTGACGTTCTGAACCTCACAGATGGTGATGATGTGGAGTTGGGGGGAATCTATAGCCCACGTCAGCTTTACTCGGTATAGCAGGCCTTGACCTATATAAAATGACACCAACCACAGACTAGGCCTACAACGGTATTATTATACTACTGGGAATAAACGTCTCGTTAATCGTTATTGGTCGTTACCGCGTGTCACGATGCAAAGGGCAGAGAGCACATTCATAGGTCGCATGCATAAAAGAGGGAGTTAGCCTAGAATAATTGCTGCAGCGTGAAATGTCTGTGTCGGTCTACGTGGTTGCTGCACCCGCTTTCTCCTCTCAAATGTCTCACATCTTTACGACACATAGGCCTATATAGGCCTCATCACTAAACTGTTACCTAATTGATAGGCTTCCAATAGGGAATTCATTCACGATTATATAATTTACAGCTGGCCACGCCATTGATAGACTGTTGACATCAATAGCCTAATCCCTTGAACTATAATGCCGGCCGGCAAAACATATTTTCTCCACACAAAGGATGGAATATAGCATAATAAATGAATTAATATGGTAAATTAAATAATAATTATCATCACACGATAAGCAGCCAGCACAAACTAGACAACGACAATAATGTATTTTATCATAGCCTAGAGACGCTCTGAATCACATTGTCGCTTATTGCTGCCTGTGTTGTCCTTTGATCAAATGATGTTCCTTTCGTCTCTAAAAACACCGACATAATGTCGAGCCTCCATATTCACCCCTGACGCCAACAACATAAATATCAGCAACATCATCGGTGTCTATGGGAAATCCACAACTGGACCGCCACCCCATCCTCTCTTGGACTTGACACATCCATCCACTGCACCAAATGCGCATTATTCACATAGCAAAGCAGCGAGGATTTCATCATACATACACAGCACAGCCTACACAAGACAACAGCATTAAAAAATCATAACCACCAGCAGAAAAATGTAATTAAAAGAGCCCACAAATCTCACCTGTTAAAGCAAACGTGGACAGGGTTTTCTCTCTTCTCGCAGCTGTAGGAATAGAAGAGGATGAGTTGGTTTTTGTCTCCTGTCTCCGGGCAGTGCTCTGACTCGTTCCCTGCTGCAGCCTCACAGCCTGTGGTCCTCTGCTCCGTTCTCCGGTTCTAGCACCAGCTCCCTTTTCCCGAGCCGCTGTCAAACGAGCAGCGCTCTTGCTGCCGCCGTCTCGCGCACGCGCAACCCACCGCTCCGGTGCAGGAAGAATGCAGGAGCTCAGGAACGAACGGAGCGCGCAGCTGCAGCGACCCCGGCTAATGAGCGGCTGCGACCGGACCTGCAGACAGATGGATGGATGATTGGAAGAAAGAAAAAAATATTGAAAAAAGATGGATGATGATTAAAAAAAATAGATGACAAATTACAGATGGATGATGGTGTGCTGTGGATAAAACAATAATTGTGCAGCAGTAGACCTTTTATATCTGCCCTATGAATTAGTCATGTTTGGTGATAAAGATTAGCACTCTGTAGGCTAGGCTTGGTGTTTTCACGGACTGTTAGGATACTGCTATAGGCTGGGAATCCAGACCCCAAAATAAGAACGTTTTGTACAGTACCATATTTAATTTGGGGAGGGGTTTGGGGGATATGATGAACATATTGTGAGAGAATCACTGGACACACGTGCCATCGTCACCAGCCATAGGACAGGTGGCTAATGTGAGTCGTTTAAACCAGTGGTTCTCAATTTGCGACCCAATATTCGCATCAGGGAAAAATAATCGCCAAAATACAATCTGGAAAACAAGGTAACAATATTCCTATCTCATTCATTGTCAATAATATAATTTTGCCCATATTCTTGATGAAGAAATGTTAATAGACTCACTAGTTTGAGACCACAAAATCAACCAAAATGGCGCTGTTAATAGTTCTATATTAAAAGTATTGTGATTGCAGAAAAACATTTCTGAGATTAAATTATTTAAAAGTAGGAATTCATTTGAATTTTTTTACCTGGTTTAAGTGTTAAAGTTCAGACTCTTTTTTTTTTTTTTTTCTTTACTCAGACAAGGAAGACTCCCGTGACCCACAAGGTGAACATCGCTGGTCTAAACACATCTTCATGTAAATAGTAGTGAGTGTCAAACGCTTTAGTGCATCTCCCAATCACATTACCTTGTATTAGATTAGACTGGGTTGAGTGAGGACAAGGATGAACTCACACGCTCCCTTACACTCAGGCACACACAGTAGCCTAAACAGACATCTTTATCATTATGTAAATGGTGCCCTCATCTTAGTCTGGAGCTGTCCAACCATGTCCCAACATTAGTCTACAGTCTCGTTCATAACTGTGACCATGTCCCAACATTAGTCTACAGTCTCGTTCATAACTGTCTGACCATGTCCCAACATTAGTCTACAGTCTCGTTCATAACTGTCTGACCATGTCCCAACATTAGTCTACAGTCTCATTCATAACTGTCTGACCATGTCCCAACATGACCCATAATGTTTGTTCTGCCTTATACAGATCATTATGGTGACACACACACACACACGTAAACTCAGCAAAAAAAGAAACGTCCCTTTTTCAGGACCCTTTCAAAAATAATTCATAAAAATCTGAATAACTTCACAGATCTTCATTGTAAAGGGTTTAAACACTGTCTCCCATGCTTGTTCAATGAACCATAAACAGTTAATGAACATGCACCTGTGGAACGGTCGTTAAGACACAAACAGCTTACAGACGGTAGGCAATTAAGGTCACAGTTATGAAAACTTAGGACACTAAAGAGGCCTTTCTACAGACTCTGAAAAACACCTAAAGAAAGATGCCCAGAGTCCCTACTCATCTGCGTGAATGTACCTTAGGCATGCTGCAAGGAGGCATGAAGGCTGCAGATGTGGCCAGGGCAATAAATTGCAATGTCTGTACTGTGAGACGCCTAAGACAGTGCTACAGGGAGACAGGATGGACAGCTGATCGTCCTCGCAGTAGCAGACCACGTGTAACAACACCTGCACAGGATCGGTACATCCGAACATCACACCTGTGGGACAGGTACAGGATGGCAACAACAACTGCCCGAGTTACACCAGGAACGTTGTAAGGTAGGTCCTCACCAGACATCACCGGCAACAACGTCACCTATGGGCACAAACTCACCCTCGCTGGACCAGACAGGACTGGCAAAAAGTGCTCTTCACTGACAAGTCTCGGTTTTGTCTCACCAGGGGTGATGGTCGGATTCGCGTTTATCGTCGAAGGAATGAGAGTTACACCGAGGCCTGTACTCTGGAGCGGGATCGATTTGGAGGTGGAGGGTCCGTCATGGTCTGGGGTGGTGTGTCACAGCATCATCGGACTGAGCTTGTTGTCAATGTAGGCAATCTCAACGCTGTGCATTACAGGGGAGACATCCTCCTCCCTCATGTGGTACCCTTCCTGCAGGCTTATCCTGACATGACCCTCCAGCATGACAATGCCACCAGCCATACTGCTCGTTCTGTGCGTGATTTCCTGCAAGACAGGAATGTCAGTGTTCTGCCATGGCCAGCGAAGAGCCCGGATCTCAATCCCATTGAGCACGTCTGGGACCTGTTGGATCAGAGGGTGAGGGCTAGGGCCATTCCCCCCAGAAATGTCCAGGAACTTGCAGGTGCCTTGGTGGAAGAGTGGGGTAACATCTCACAGCAAGACCTGGCAAATCTGGTGCAGTCCATGAGGAGGAGATGCACTGCAGTACTTAATGCAGCTGGTGGCCACACCAGATACTGACTGTTACTTTTCATTTTGACCTCCCCCTTTGTACAGGGACACATTATTCTATTTCTGTTAGTCACAAGTCTGTGGAACTTGTTCAGTTTATGTCTCAGTTGTTGAATCTTGTTATGTTCATACAAAAATGTACACATGTTAAGTTTGCTGAAAATAAGCACAGTTGACAGTGAGAGGACGTTTCTTTTTTTGCTGAGTTTACATACACACACACATACACACACATATACACACACACATGTAGATACACACACACACACACACACACATACACACACACACACACACACACACACACACACACACACACACACACACACACACACACACACACAGACACACACACACACAAAGTAAAATCATAATGATATGTATAAAAGTGTTCTTCAGGTGAATTCAAATATTTTTGTGTCGGTCAATTCCCTAAGTGTGTTTATTTTCCAGTTCCTCCCCTGTAGGTGACCATAATGGTAAATGAATGGAGGTAGTGAATATGCTACTGGCTGTCCGTTACATCTGTACCATTGAAGCTGAGATATCCAGGGGGTATTTCCTGTACTAGTAGGTGTATAGTGTCTCTTCCATACAGTGGGGCAAAAAAGTATTTAGTCAGCCACCAATTGTACAAGTTCTCCCACTTAAAAAGATGAGAGAGGCCTGTAATTTTCATCATAGGTACACTTCAACTATGACAGACAAAATGAGAAAAAAAAATCCAGAAAATCACATTGTAGGATTTGTTATCAATTTATTTGCAAATTATGGTGGAAAATAAGTATTTGGTCACCTACAAACAAGCAAGATTTCTGGCTGTCACAGACCTGTAACTTCTTCTTTAAGAGGCTCCTCTGTCCTCCACTCGTTACCTGTATTAATGGCACCTATTTGAACTTGTTATCAATATAAAAGACACCTGTCCTTTTTTTTGTTTTTTGTTTCCCTGAGGGGGAATAGATTTTGTTGTGCCCTCTTCACGACTGTCTTGGTGTGTTTGGACCATTCTAGTTTTTCGGTGATGTGGACACCAAGGAAGTTGAAGCTCTCAACCTGCTCCACTACAGCCCCGTCGATGAGAACGGGGGCATGCCCGGTCCTCCTTTCCCTGTAGGATCAGCGTGGCGGATTTGTTGTTACTTACCCTTACCACCTGGGGGCGCCCCGTCAGGAAGTCCAGGATCCAGTTGCAGAGGGAGGTGTTTAGTCCCAGGGTCCTTAACTTAGTGATATAGTGGTCCAGGGATGGGGGGAGGGGGGGTGAGTCAGCTGGGAGTCGAAGCTTAGTGATATAGTGGTCCAGGGATGGGGGGGGGGGTCAGCTGGGAGTCGAAGCTTAGTGATATAGTGGTCCAGGGATGGGGGGGGGTCAGCCGGGAGTCGAACCTTAGTGATATAGTGGTCCAGGGATGGGGGATGGGGGGTCAGCTGGAAGTCGAAGGCCTTGACCTGGTGCTTTAGTATATTCCAGGAAGTGAACTGTAAATGGTGAACGTGTGTGTGTCACTCAGAGAGCGTGTGTTATGGCCAGGCACTGCTCTGTCGCCGAGGGCAACGGCCATGTGAGAGAACTTCAGTCACTCCTTCACAATGTGGTGGCATGACAACCCTGACAGATGTTGTTTTACAGTGTGGCATTGCAGCCAGAGACACAGCGCGGTGTATTTTTGACTTGTCTATTTTCATACATACTCTCTATGTTTGTGTGTGTGTGTGTGTGTGTGTGTGTGTGTGTGTGTGTGAGACAGAGAGAACATGAAGTAAATCTTCATTCTGCTTCATTTCATTATTATCTATCACATGGGCTCCTCTTCTTGCCTCTTCTGGAGCCCTCCGGCAAATATTATCTCCTGATGCAGGAAACTGTGAGAATCTGTGGGAACATATCGATTCCTCATCCAGTGAGGCGAGTTTCTAAATGGTTTCCTTGCTCATCCCTTATAGGACATATTTGCTGATTGAATTGCATCCATTGAAGCAACATCTAATGAAGCATTTGATAATCAGATGGTTAGTCACCACAGACGTGATGCACTGCGTTCTGTTCCTGGATCATTTACTTTGCCTGATGTTTCTTGTAACGTTAGTAAGTGGTTGTTTCTGTTATGCAACGTTGTTTACATTGGCAGCAGTAACATTGGTTGGGCACGGTCACAGCATGGACAATATGACACTGGTGGACGACTGATACAGCTTTGACACTGGTACTGCTCTGATACTGAAACTGCTCTGAGATTGATACTGCTCTGATACTGAAACTGCTCTGATATTGATACTGCTCTGATACTGATACTACTCTGATACTGATAATGCTCTGGTACTGCTCTGATATTGATACTGCTCTGATATTGATACTACTCTGATACTGATAATGCTCTGGTACTGCTCTGATATTGATACTGCTCTGATATTGATACTGCTCTAATACTGATACTGCTCTAATACTGATACTGCTCTGCTACTGATACTGCTCTGATATTGATACTGCTCTGACATTGATACTGCTCTAATACTGATACTGCTCTGATATTTATCTGATACTGATACTGCTCTGACATTGATACTGCTCTAATACTGATACTGCTCTGATATTTATCTGATACTGATACTGCTCTGATATTGATACTGCTCTAATACTGATACTGCTCTGATATTTATCTGATACTGATACTGCTCTGATATTGATACTGCTCTAATACTGATACTGCTCTGATATTTATCTGATACTGATACTGCTCTGATATTGATACTGCTCTAATACTGATACTGCTCTGATATTGATACTGATCTGATACTGATATTGATACTGCTCTGCTCCGGTCTTCTCTCACAACCCAAAAGATAAAGAAAACCCAAAACAAGGAGAGACCACGAGAGTGAAATCCCAGAAATGTTTCAGTGAGCTGAGGGTATCCTGTGGCCTAATAGCCCCAGTCTTAAAAGACTGGAAGGAAGTGTGGCATTCTCTCTGTCCTGCTCTCTACAGAGGAATATCATTGATTTCAACGAGAGAACCAATTAGACTGATATTGATGACTAAACCAAAAAGGTCATACCAGTTGGAATCCAATTTTAGCCTCCCTCCATTCAATTTAAGCCGCACACATGTATAATTTGCCCAATTCAGATGCATTGGTAAGAATAGAAGGCTATGCCTGTGTGGTGTCTCACCCACCGACCATCTTAAGATGAATGCATTAACTTGACTAACTGTAAGTGACCTGGAGCGTCGGCTAAATGACTACAACGTTCATGTAGAACAAAAGGCACACGATAAACTGCACAACACTGAGCAGATTGCATAACACATTTAGTTCTGATCAGGAGAATGTGGAGAACATGAGGATGCACACCAGCAGTACATTGTGGAGGAGAGATGGTTGCTAGGGAACACCATTAGGAGACAACACACACAGTATCCCTCACAGTTGATGAGTCCGTTAATTAGGATCCTGGCGGTGTAGCGGCACCGTCTGGACCAGAATCATTAGTTACATCTCCGACTTGAAAACAACGTGAGAGAGACATCAGTTAACCTTCACACTTTGACCTTTGCACTGGCCCCCAATTACAGGAAACAACTGTCGGAATGTGGCTAAGGCAGAAACATTCATCTGTATTACCTCATTAGGTCTAGTTCTTATGTGTAACCCTTGACAACACAGTTCATTCATAAGACGTAGGGCATAGTCCTGTCACTAAGTGAGGTGTCGGTCAGACTCAGAGAAGAACATTAGACTCAGACAAGACAGACTCAGACTCAGGGAAGAACATTAGATATGTACATCATGAACTTGAGAATATTGCTGCTGGGCCCTTTATCAGACTCAGAGCTGTTGTTGACATCTGTGTTGGTGTGTGTACTGACGGTATCTGTCTGGTGTGTTGTAGTAGTTTGCTCTCTTCCAGAATTAGACAGACAGGTCTCCCTTCAAAAATACATTTCTACTGGGATCACCCAGTGCAATTACAGAATCGACATTTGTGCAACCCCTACTAAGCCTCTACCCACATCCTAACCCTCCCCCCTCAAACCTCTATCCACACCCTAATCCTCCCCCTCAAACCTCTATCCTCACCCTAACTCCCCCTCATTGCTTGATCCACACCCTGACCCCCCCGCCAAACCTCTATCCACACCCTAACACCCCTACCAAACCTCTATCCTCACCCCAACACCCCCACCAAACCTCTATCCACACCCCACCAAACCTCTATCCACACCCCCACCAAACCTCTATCCACACCCCCACCAAACCTCTATCCACACCCTAACACCCCCACCAAACCTCTATCCACACCCTAACACCCCCACCAAACCTCTATCCACACCCTAACACCCCCACCAAACCTCTATCCACACCCTAACACCCCCACCAAACCTCTATCCACGCCCCAACACCCCCACCAAACCTCTATCCACACCCCCACCAAACCTCTATCCACACCCCAACACCCCCACCAAACCTCTATCCACACCCCCACCAAACCTCTATCCACACCCTAACACCCCCACCAAACCTCTATCCACACCCTAACACTCCTACCAAACCTCTATCCACACCCTAACACCCCTACCAAACCTCTATCCACACCCTAACACCCCTACCAAACCTCTATCCACACCCCAACACCCCCACCAAACCTCTATCCAAACCCCAACACCCCCACCAAACCTCTATCCACACCCCAACCAAACCTCTATCCACACCCCAACACCCCCACCAAACCTCTATCCACACCCTAACACCCCTACCAAACCTCTATCCACAACCTAACACCCCAACCAAACCTCTATCCACACCCTAACACCCCCACCAAACCTCTATCCACCTTAACACCCCCACCAAACCTCTATCCACACCCTAACACCCCTACCAAACCTCTATCCACACCCTAACACTCCTACCAAACCTCTATCCACAACCTAACACCCCCACCAAACCTCTATCCACACCCTAACACTCCTACCAAACCTCTATCCACACCCTAACACCCCCACCAAACCTCTATCCACACCCTAACACCCCTACCAAACCTCTATCCACACCCTAACACTCCTACCAAACCTCTATCCACACCCTAACACCCCCACCAAACCTCTATCCACACCCTAACACCCCCACTAAACCTCTATCCACACCCTAACACCCCCACCAAACCTCTATCCACACCCTAACACCCCCACCAAACCTCTATCCACACCCTAACACCCCCACCAAACCTCTATCCACACCCTAACACCCCCACCAAACCTCTATCCACACCCCAACCAAACCTCTATCCACACCCCAACACCCCCACCAAACCTCTATCCACACCCTAACACTCCTACCAAACCTCTATCCACACCCCCACCAAACCTCTATCCACACCCTAACACCCCTACCAAACCTCTATCCACAACCTAACACCCCAACCAAACCTCTATCCACACCCTAACACCCCCACCAAATCTCTATCCACCTTAACACCCCCACCAAACCTCTATCCACACCCTAACACCCCTACCAAACCTCTATCCACACCCTAACACCCCACCAAACCTCTATCCACACCCCAACACCCCCACCAAACCTCTATCCACACCCCCACCAAACCTCTATCCACACCCCAACACCCCCACCAAACCTCTATCCACACCCTAACACCCTCACCAAACCTCTATCCACACCCTAACACCCCTACCAAACCTCTATCCACAACCTAACACCCCAACCAAACCTCTATCCACACCCTAACACCCCCACCAAATCTCTATCCACCTTAACACCCCCACCAAACCTCTATCCACACCCTAACACCCCTACCAAACCTCTATCCACACCCTAACACCCCACCAAACCTCTATCCACACCCCAACACCCCCACCAAACCTCTATCCACACCCCCACCAAACCTCTATCCACACCCCAACACCCCCACCAAACCTCTATCCACACCCCAACACCCCCACCAAACCTCTATCCACACCCTAACACCCCCACCAAACCTCTATCCACACCCTAACACCCCCACCAAACCTCTATCCACACCCTAACACCCCTACCAAACCTCTATCCACACCCCAACACCCCCACCAAACCTCTATCCACACCCTAACACCCCCACCAAACCTCTATCCACACCCTAACACCCCCACCAAACCTCTATCCACACCCCAACACCCCCACCAAACCTCTATCCACACCCTAACACCCCCACCAAACCTCTATCCACACCCTAACACCCCCACCAAACCTCTATCCACACCCCAACACCCCCACCAAACCTCTATCCACACCCCAACACCCCCACCAAACCTCTATCCACACCCCAACACCCCCACCAAACCTCTATCCACACCCCAACACCCCCACCAAACCTCTATCCACACCCCAACACCCCCACCAAACCTCTATCCACACCCCAACACCCCCACCAAACCTCTATCCACACCCCCACCAAACCTCTATCCACACCCCAACACCCCCACCAAACCTCTATCCACACCCCAACACCCCTACCAAACCTCTATCCACACCCCCACCAAACCTCTATCCACACCCTAACACCCCTACCAAACCTCTATCCACACCCTAACACCCCCACCAAACCTCTATCCACACCCCAACACCCCCACCAAACCTCTATCCACACCCCCACCAAACCTCTATCCACACCCCAACACCCCCACCAAACCTCTATCCACACCCCAACACCCCTACCAAACCTCTATCCACACCCCCACCAAACCTCTATCCACACCCTAACACCCCCACCAAACCTCTATCCACACCCCAACCAAACCTCTATCCACACCCCAACACCCCCACCAAACCTCTATCCACACCCTAACACTCCTACCAAACCTCTATCCACACCCCCACCAAACCTCTATCCACACCCTAACACCCCTACCAAACCTCTATCCACAACCTAACACCCCAACCAAACCTCTATCCACACCCTAACACCCCCACCAAATCTCTATCCACCTTAACACCCCCACCAAACCTCTATCCACACCCTAACACCCCTACCAAACCTCTATCCACACCCTAACACCCCACCAAACCTCTATCCACACCCCAACACCCCCACCAAACCTCTATCCACACCCCCACCAAACCTCTATCCACACCCCAACACCCCCACCAAACCTCTATCCACACCCTAACACCCTCACCAAACCTCTATCCACACCCTAACACCCCTACCAAACCTCTATCCACAACCTAACACCCCAACCAAACCTCTATCCACACCCTAACACCCCCACCAAATCTCTATCCACCTTAACACCCCCACCAAACCTCTATCCACACCCTAACACCCCTACCAAACCTCTATCCACACCCTAACACCCCACCAAACCTCTATCCACACCCCAACACCCCCACCAAACCTCTATCCACACCCCCACCAAACCTCTATCCACACCCCAACACCCCCACCAAACCTCTATCCACACCCCAACACCCCCACCAAACCTCTATCCACACCCTAACACCCCACCAAACCTCTATCCACACCCCAACACCCCCACCAAACCTCTATCCACACCCCCACCAAACCTCTATCCACACCCCAACACCCCCACCAAACCTCTATCCACACCCCAACACCCCCACCAAACCTCTATCCACACCCTAACACCCCCACCAAACCTCTATCCACACCCTAACACCCCCACCAAACCTCTATCCACACCCTAACACCCCTACCAAACCTCTATCCACACCCCAACACCCCCACCAAACCTCTATCCACACCCTAACACCCCCACCAAACCTCTATCCACACCCTAACACCCCCACCAAACCTCTATCCACACCCCAACACCCCCACCAAACCTCTATCCACACCCTAACACCCCCCACCAAACCTCTATCCACACCCTAACACCCCCACCAAACCTCTATCCACACCCCAACACCCCCACCAAACCTCTATCCACACCCCAACACCCCCACCAAACCTCTATCCACACCCCAACACCCCCACCAAACCTCTATCCACACCCCAACACCCCCACCAAACCTCTATCCACACCCCAACACCCCCACCAAACCTCTATCCACACCCCCACCAAACCTCTATCCACACCCCAACACCCCCACCAAACCTCTATCCACACCCCAACACCCCTACCAAACCTCTATCCACACCCCCACCAAACCTCTATCCACACCCTAACACCCCTACCAAACCTCTATCCACACCCTAACACCCCTACCAAACCTCTATCCACACCCTAACACCCCTACCAAACCTCTATCCACAACCTAACACCCCAAACAAACCTCTATCCACACCCTAACACCCCCACCAAACCTCTATCCACACCCTAACACCCCTACCAAACCTCTATCCACACCCCAACACCCCCACCAAACCTCTATCCACACCCTAACACCCCCACCAAACCTCTATCCACACCCTAACACCCCCACCAAACCTCTATCCACACCCTAACACCCCCACCAAACCTCTATCCACACCCCAACACCCCCACCAAACCTCTATCCACACCCTAACACCCCCCACCAAACCTCTATCCACACCCTAACACCCCCACCAAACCTCTATCCACACCCCAACACCCCCACCAAACCTCTATCCACACCCCAACACCCCCACCAAACCTCTATCCACACCCCCACCAAACCTCTATCCACACCCTAACACCCCTACCAAACCTCTATCCACACCCTAACACCCCACCAAACCTCTATCCACACCCCAACACCCCCACCAAACCTCTATCCACACCCCCACCAAACCTCTATCCACACCCCAACACCCCCACCAAACCTCTATCCACACCCCAACACCACTACCAAACCTCTATCCACACCCTAACACCCCTACCAAACCTCTATCCACACCCCCACCAAACCTCTATCCACACCCTAACACCCCTACCAAACCTCTATCCACACCCCAACACCCCTACCAAACCTCTATCCACACCCCCACCAAACCTCTATCCACACCCTAACACCCCTACCAAACCTCTATCCACACCCTAACACCCCTACCAAACCTCTATCCACACCCCAACACCCCTACCAAACCTCTATCCACACCCCCACCAAACCTCTATCCACACCCTAACACCCCTACCAAACCTCTATCCACACCCCAACACCCCCACCAAACCTCTATCCACACCCCAACACCGCTGCTTTCAGGTTCCCTTCACACACTCCTGTAAGATTTGTCATGCCATCACACAGACAGACACATATCACTTCACACCAGGGGAGGCTGCTGAGGGGAGGACGGCTCATAATAATGGCCAGAATGGTGTGAAGGGAGTTGATACCATTCAGTTCACTCCATTATGAGCCGTCCTCCCCTCAGCAGCCTCCACTGCTTCACGCGCTCCTGTAGGATGTGTAATGCCATCCAATCGCAGTTCTCCAGAGAGAGAAATAGGGAACATTCCAGAGTGAGACCAGGCCAGGTTAAAACTCAGCCCGACAGGATGAATGATCACTGCTCACGCAATCACACACCTAACAACAGTGGTTTGGTTAGGGTCCACAGTTAGTGTGATACCACACAATCACACACCTAACAACAGTGGTATGGTTAGGGTCCACAGTTAGTGTGATACCACACAATCACACACCTAACAACAGTGGTATGGTTAGGGTCCACAGTTAGTGTGATACCACACAATCACACACCTAACAACAGTGGTATGGTTAGGGTGATACCACACAATCACACACCTAACAACAGTGGTATGGTTAGGGTCCACAGTTAGTGTGATACCACACAATCACACACCTAACAACAGTGGTATGGTTAGGGTCCACAGTTAGTGTGATACCACACAATCACACACCTAACAACAGTGGTATGGTTAGGGTGATACCACACAATCACACACCTAACAACAGTGGTATGGTTAGGGTCCACAGTTAGTGTGATACCGCACAATCACACACCTAACAGTGGTATGGCTAGGGTGATACCACACAATCACACACCTAACAGTGGTATGGCTAGGGTGATACCACACAATCACACACCTAACAGTGGTATGGTTAGTGTGATACCACACAATCACACACCTAACAGTGGTATGGTTAGGGTGATACCACACAATCACACACCTAACAGTGGTATGGCTAGGGTGATACCACACAATCACACACCTAACAGTGGTATGGTTAGGGTGATACCACACAATCACACACCTAACAGTGGTATGGTTAGGGTGATACCACACAATCACACACCTAACAACAGTGGTATGGTTACGGTCCACAGTTAGTGTGATACCACACAATCCACTCACACAGGGTAATGATCTAAATAGGGAACACATGCACTCAGTCACTTCCCCTCAACCCAACAAGGGTTTTATAGAAAGTCTAAATCTATCATATGATAGAGGATGAATGAGTCACTGCACATGCAAATCAGACCACAATCCAAGAATTGAGGGTTGAAATCCGTGCGTTCAATTAGGACTTCCAACCACAGTGTCATGTTTGGGTTCAAACGTCACACCAAGCTGGGATCACAACAATCTAAAAGAATCTTATTCCATCAATGATGCCTGATTCCTCATGTGTTTGGTTCTGGTGACCATTTCAATGGTTCCTCTATGAGGCGATAATGTGTCCTCTGACGTACTGCTATGCAAATGGAACCCTATTCCCTATATAGTGCACTACTTTTGACCAGAGCCTTATGGAACCAGGTCAAAAGTAGTGCACTAAATAGGGTATAGGGTGCCATTTGAGAGACAACCATATACCGCTGTGTTACGTGGGTAGGGTTGATTGGGGTGATTCTCATTTGACTGGGAGGAGTGAGTGTCGTCATGGAAGGTCAGTTCTCTGAATGAAACAACGTAACAAATCAATTCTGCAATTGGAAAAAACAATGAATCACAGAGGACACTCCACATTCTTCCATGACACCTCTATTATAGACCTCTCTCTGTGTGTGTGTGTGTGCGTGTGCGTGTGCGTGTGGTTTAAGGTCGTAGACTATCACTTCAGCTTTAATAGACATCAGTACAGATCAGATGATCATGTATAATAGTGTAGTTATGAGACACAGCTTCAACAGACAACACAACAACAGAAGCCGGTTTCAACAACACATTTTCATTCTACACCCTCCACCTACAGGGCCGCTGCAGGAGAAAGGAATTAGGTGGTTCAACTTCATTATAAAGCTAATACCATCAACTCTTCAATATTATTCAAAACCACCCATCCAACCATTTACATTTGATCCCTTACAGAGCTCTTAAGATAAGAACAATGTGACCATTTACAAAGTGCATGATTTCATTAGTCTGTGAAAAAAGGCATAATTACATGTTTGATACCATTCTACTTTACATGCCTAGTTCAAGTTTGAAGCATTTAAATGAGGTGACACCAATGTCAGTTACAACATTCATATTTACAGTAATTACATTAGAATGAGTTGCTAATAACAGACCCTGAATCTCTGACATACCAGTACATGTTAAGTAGGTCGTTGTCAAAAACAGCTTCCCTGCAAAACCTGCACTCTTAAATCAAAACAGTAAATGGCTATGCCTGTTTACCATTCACACCATTATGGCTACGCCTGTCTACCATTCACACCATTATGGCTACGCCTGTCTACCATTCACACCATTATGGCTACGCCTGTTTACCATTCACACCATTATGGCTACGCCTGTCTACCATTCACACCATTATGGCTACGCCTGTCTACCATTCACACCATTATGGCTACGCCTGTCTACCATTCACACCATTATGGCTACGCCTGTCTACCATTCACACCATTATGGCTGTTTACACAGGCAGCCCAATTATTGGCAAAATATCTGATTTTTAGGGGGGCAAAATATTAGAATTGGGCTGCCTGCGTGAACACGGCCTGCCTGCCTGCGTAAACACGGCCTGCCTGCCTGCGTAAACACGGCCTGCCTGCCTGCGTGAACACGGCCTGCCTGCCTGCGTGAACACGGCCTGCCTGCCTGCGTGAACACAGCCTGCCTGCCTGCGTGAACACGGCCTGCCTGCGTGAACACGGCCTGCCTGCGTGAACACGGCCTGCCTGCGTAAACACGGCCCTCCTGCGTAAACACGGCCTGCCTGCGTAAACACGGCCTGCCTGCGTAAACACGGCCTGCCTGCGTAAACACGGCCTGCCTGCGTAAACACGGCCTGCCTGCGTAAACACGGCCTGCCTGCGTAAACACGGCCTGCCTGAGTAAACACGGCCTGCCTGCGTAAACACGGCCTGCCTGCGTAAACACGGCCTGCCTGAGTAAACACGGCCTGCCTGCGTAAACACGGCCTGCCTGCGTAAACACGGCCTGCCTGCGTAAACACGGCCTGCCTGCGTAAACACGGCCTGCCTGCGTAAACACGGCCTGCCTGCGTAAACACGGCCTGCCTGCGTAAACACGGCCTGCCTGCGTAAGCACGGCCTGCCTCCGTAAACACGGCCTGCCTGCGTAAACACGGCCTGTGTGCTCTCATCACAGTGGCACTTTATTTAGGACCAGTCAAAAGGTTGATTCCTTCAGCCCAACCAGCCAAACCCCTTTCAGAAACACTACAACACATCCTTCTGTACCACCTCTCACAGGTCAAAGGTAACAACATCCTGCCTGAGCAGCAGAAATTCAAATGGACCGCAGTCATATCACATGATCTGCAGTCATATCACATGATCTGCAGTCATATCACATGATCTGCAGTCATATCACATGATCTGCAGTCATATCACATGATCTGCATCAAGAAGATATGGAGTTCAGAGGAGGCTGGTTGGAGGAGCTGTAGGAGGATGGGATCATTGTAATGGCTGGAATGGAATCAATGGAACGGTACCAAACACATCAAACACATGGAAACCACGTTTGACTCAGTTCCATTTATTCCATTCCGACCATTACAATGAGCCTTTCCTCCTATAGATTCTTCCACCAGCCTCCACTGATGGAGTCATATCAAAGCACATGATGTTTATTTTCAAGTCTAAATGAGTTTCTCAGCAGCTACCGCCTGCCGTGTCTTTTGAACTTTAACCTCTGCAGGTCTCTTCCTACAGTTTGGAGATGAAGGGCCCTCGTACATGTCAGACCTTTACGGCTCCTATATTATCTTCATAATCAGTCTAAATGAGTGTCTCTCAGCCTGTCTGACCTTTCACCTCTAGACGTCCCCTACAGTTTGGAGATGAAGGGCCCTCGTACATGTCAGACCTTTACGGCTCCTATATTATCTTCATAATCAGTCTAAATGAGTGTCTCTCAGCCTGTCTGACCTTTCACCTCTAGACGTCCCCTACAGTTTGGAGATGAAGGGCCCTCGTACATGTCAGACCTTTACGGCTCCTATATTATCTTCATAATCAGTCTAAATGAGTGTCTCTCAGCCTGTCTGACCTTTCACCTCTAGACGTCCCCTACAGTTTGGAGATGAAGGGCCCTCGTACATGTCAGACCTTTACGGCTCCTATATTATCTTCATAATCAGTCTAAATGAGTGTCTCTCAGCCTGTCTGACCTTTCACCTCTAGACGTCCCCTACAGTTTGGAGATGAAGGGCAAGCCCTCGTACATGTCAGACCTTTACGGCTCCTATATTATCTTCATAATCAGTCTAAATGAGTGTCTCTCAGCCTGTCTGACCTTTCACCTCTAGACGTCCCCTACAGTTTGGAGATGAAGGGCAAGCCCTCGTACATGTCGGCCTTCAGTTTGCACCATTCAGCCAGCCTCTGGATGGCGCTCTTCTCCAGAGCCAGCACCGACGCTGCCTTGTTCAGCTTGGCTTCGTTCCTCTCCAGGTAGCGAGTTCCTTCCTCCTGCAGGAAGGTCAGCCTCTCCGGGCGGCTCTCGTCCAATGGGATGTCCTCGCTCATGTAGGGGTTGAAACGGAAGTAGGTGTTGGGTGGAAGGAGGGCGTCCAGCATGATGTGGACCTCTGACGGAGAGAGAAGAGGTGAGAGAGGTTAGGTCATGTTGCTGGAGTACAGTTAAATCATTGTATATCTTGATAGCTATCATGTTGTTAGTGTAGCTAGTTGAGAGGAAGCAGCTGTCTGGGAGAAGGAGAGAACAAGACGTGGACTTCTGATGAGGGACACAAAGTTAGTCCATATGTGACTGGTTTATTATGACTTCCTGCTTTATAGTTGTTGTTCATAGTGCCATCACCCGCACACACTGACTAAACAGCACTCAGACCATCTACACAGGTAGGAATCAAGTTGTTCATAGTACCATCACCTGCACACACTGACTAAACATCACTCAGACTGACCATCTACACAGGTAGGAATCAAGTTGTTCATAGTGCCATCACCCACACACACTGACTAAACATCACTCAGACTGACCATCTACACAGGTAGGAATCAAGTTGTTCATAGTGCCATCACCCACACACACTGACTAAACATCACTCAGACTGACCATCTACACAGGTAGGAATCAAGTTGTTCATCGTGCCATCACCCACACACACTGACTAAACATCACTCAGACTGACCATCTACACAGGTAGGAATCAAGTTGTTCATAGTGCCATCACCCACACACACTGACTAAACATCACTCAGACTGACCATCTACACAGGTAGGAATCAAGTTGTTCATAGTGCCATCACCCACACACACTGACTAAACATCACTCAGACTGACCATCTACACAGGTAGGAATCAGAGAGAGGGAGTACTGGGGAGCTGATGAATGAGAGGAATCAGAGAGAGGGAGTACTGGGGAGCTGATGAATGAGAGGAATCAGAGAGAGGGAGTACTGGGGAGCTGATGAATGAGAGGAATCAGAGAGAGGGAGTACTGGGGAGCTGATGAATGAGAGGAATCAGAGAGAGGGAGTACTGGGGAGCTGATGAATGAGAGGAATCAGAGAGAGGGAGTACTGGGGAGCTGATGAATGAGAGGAATCAGAGAGAGGGAGTACTGGGGAGCTGATGAATGAGAGGAATCAGAGAGAGGTCAAGCACTGGGGAGCTGATGAATGAGAGGAATCAGAGAGAGGTCAAGTACTGGGGAGCTGATGAATGAGGAATCAGAGAGAGGGAGTACTGGGGAGCTGATGAATGAGAGGAATCAGAGAGAGGTCAAGCACTGGGGAGCTGATGAATGAGAGGAATCAGAGAGAGGTCAAGTACTGGGGAGCTGATGAATGAGGAATCAGAGAGAGGTCAAGTACTGGGGAGCTGATGAATGAGGAATCAGAGAGAGGTCAAGTACTGGGGAGCTGATGAATGAGAGGAATCAGAGAGAGGTCAAGCACTTGGGAGCTGATGAATGAGAGGAATCAGAGAGAGGTCAAGTACTGGGGAGCTGATGAATGAGGAATCAGAGAGAGGTCAAGTACTGGGGAGCTGATGAATGAGAGGAATCAGAGAGAGGTCAAGTACTGGGGAGCTGATGAATGAGAGGAATCAGAGAGAGGGAGTACTGGGGAGCTGATGAATGAGAGGAATCAGAGAGAGGGAGTGCTGATGAATGAGAGGAATCAGAGAGAGGTCAAGTACTGGGGAGCTGATGAACTTGATGTTCTGAGCTGTGTTGGTCAAAAGGAAATCATTGAAGGAGTGACTGAAATACAGCACGAGAAAAAACAATGGTCATCCAACTACCTACAGGGACTACATGCAACGAATGAGTCACTTAATGAGATTCACAGAAAACAATGGTCTTCGAACTACCTACAGGGACTACATGCAGCGAATGAGTCTCTTAATGAGATGCACAGAAAACAATGGTCTTCCAATTACCTACAGGGACTACATGCAGTGTCTGTTTTAGTGAAGCACATGTCTCTGACCGACTGACTGACTGGCTGACTGGCTGACTGACTGGCTGGCAGCCTTTAATCTGTTAGAAATAACCTAATGTGGTTTCATCCCTGTCAAAGGACAGATGTGGCACACAAACTACACACACCAACTACACACAGGACACCACACACCCTCCATGGTCCCTTGGTGACCCACCCTCTGTGTCGGTGGCACTGCTGATGACGTTGGTGATCTTGGCTTTGAGACTGGTGGAGGTGGTGTTGTTCTTGTTGACGGTCTCATAGCGACCCGTACCCAGGGAGACAACACACTGCACTGGGGTGTTGGGCCACAGCAGCTTACACTCATGGATGGCCAACGCCGTGGGGTTGTTGATGAGGAGACCACCATCCTGGAAACACACAGAGACAATCTGACTTTAGAAAAATACCACAAGGATTTTAGACGGACCGGTATGTTGTTAAAATGTTTACATATTTGTGCTTTACTCATCTCATATGTATATACTGTATTTTAGTCAACGCCACTCCGACATGGCTCGTCCTAATATTTATATATTCCTTAATTCCATTATTTTACTTTTAGGTTTGTGTTTATTGTTAGATATTACTGCACTATTGGTGCTAGAAACACAAGCATTTTGCTACACCTGCAATAACATTGCTAATGTGACCAACATTTGATTTAATGTCTGCTTTCTTATCTTGTATGTATAAGGTACATGACATTAAGCTTGGTAAATGTCTAATAATATTGAGGTAGAACACAGTAAATCACCACCATGTCCTAGTACATAATGCCTGAGGTAGAACACAGTAAATCACCATGTCCTATAGTACATAATGTCTGAGGTAGAACACAGTAAATCACCATGTCCTAGTACATAATGTCTGAGGTAGAACACAGTAAATCAACACCATGTCCTAGTACATAATGTCTAAGGTAGAACACAGTAAATCACCACCATGTCCTATAGTACATCATGTCTGAGGTAGAACACAGTAAATCACCACCATGTCCTAGTACATAATGTCTGAGGTAGAACACAGTAAATCACCATGTCCTATAGTACATAATGTCTGAGGTAGAACACAGTAAATCACCATGTCCTAGTACATAATGTCTGAGGTAGAACACAGTAAATCAACACCATGTCCTAGTACATAATGTCTAAGGTAGAACACAGTAAATCACCACCATGTCCTAGTACATAATGCCTGAGGTAGAACACAGTAAATCACCACCATGTCCTAGTACATCATGTCTGAGGTAGAACACAGTAAATCACCACCATGTCCTAGTACATAATGTCTGAGGTAGAACACAGTAAATCACCATGTCCTAGTACATAATGCCTGAGGTAGAACACAGTAAATCATCATGTCCTAGTACATAATGCCTGAGGTAGAACACAGTAAATCACCATGTCCTATAGTACATAATGTCTGAGGTAGAACACAGTAAATCACCATGTCCTAGTACATAATGTCTGAGGTAGAACACAGTAAATCACCACCATGTCCTAGTACATCATGTCTGAGGTAGAACACAGTAAATCACCACCATGTCCTAGTACATAATGTCTGAAGTAGAACACAGTAAATCACCATGTCCTAGTACATAATGCCTGAGGTAGAACACAGTAAATCACCACCATGTCCTAGTACATAATGCCTGAGGTAGAACACAGTAAATCACCACCATGTCCTAGTACATAATGCCTGAGGTAGAACACAGTAAATCACCACCATGTCCTAGTACATAATGTCCGAGGTAGAACACAGTAAATCACCATGTCCTAGTACATAATGCCTGAGGTAGAACACAGTAAATCACCACCATGTCCTAGTACATAATGCCTGAGGTAGAACACAGTAAATCACCATGTCCTAGTACATAATGCCTGAGGTAGAACACAGTAAATCATCATGTCCTAGTACATAATGCCTGAGGTAGAACACAGTAAATCACCATGTCCTAGTACATAATGTCTGAGGTAGAACACAGTAAATCACCACCATGTCCTAGTACATCATGTCTGAGGTAGAACACAGTAAATCACCATGTCCTAGTACATAATGTCTGAGGTAGAACACAGTAAATCACCATGTCAGTGCTGCTCTGCATCTAAACACCAGGCCCTGATCAAAACTGCTCTGTATCTAAACACCAGGCCCTGATCAATGCTGCTCTGTATCTAAACACCAGGCCCTGATCAATACTGCTCTGTATCTAAACACCAGGCCCTGATCAATACTGCTCTGTATCTAAACACCAGGCCCTAATCAATGCTGCTCTGCATCTAAACACCAGGCCCTGATCAATGCTGCTCTGTATCTAAACACCAGGCCCTGATCAATACTGCTCTGTATCTAAACACCAGGCCCTGATCAATACTGCTCTGTATCTAAACACCAGGCCCTGATCAATGCTGCTCTGTATCTAAACACCAGGCCCTGATCAATACTGCTCTGTATCTAAACACCAGGCCCTGATCAATACTGCTCTGTATCTAAACACCAGGCCCTGATCAATGGTGCTCTGCATCTAAACACCAGGCCTGTTTAAGCTTCCTGACCTGGGACTACGAGGCTGTTCTACTGGCCCACCAAGCTTGTGGAAACACGTCCCTATCAACCCCTCCAGGGCTGGTGAGGAGTGGTACACAGTCTAATACATCCCAGAGATGAATAGACCAGACCAGAGTCTGCTTGCCTGTAGTGTGATAGTGGTCTGAATAACAAGGAGTTAAACGTATGGTAGAAATGTCTTTCTGACCAGCCCAACAAAAGGGAAACAGTGTATTACCCATACAGGGTAGGATAGCTCAATTACCTCAATGTTGTACAATCACCTCAACAGAGTCGGTGCTCCACAGTAGAAAGAGGCTTTGATACGGTGCAATTAATTATTCAAGTCTCATTTCCAGAAGCAGTTGTGAATGTCAGCGGCTGCAGACAGACAAGATTAGCCAGACACAGAGGGTAAGTAAGGGCTCTCTCTCTCTCACACACACACACACACACACACACACACTTACTTGAGAGTGTGTGTGTCAGGCTACTCTATGTGCTCCAGACACTAGCTGAGCAGTGACCTCGTCTTGGCAAAGCCAGGTTTAGTCTTTTTAAGTTATGTCTTCCCTCTCTCCCTCTTAGCTACCCTCTCCAAGTCCACTTACTCTTGGACTTCATCCACTAAGTCTGCGTCCAAAATGGCACCCTATTTCCTATATAGTGCACTACTTCTGAGAGCCCTATGGGCCCTGGTAATAAGTAATGCACTACGTAGGGAATAGGGTGTAGTTTGGAACGCACACTGGGTGAAGGGTTTTCTAACTGGGCTGTTTGGATAGGATTAAACTGCTAAAACAATGATCTACTCATGGTGAACTGTGGGAGAGAGTGTGGCTCACAATAAGGCCTTGACCCCTGCTGACTGCAGGTCAAAGGTCGTTTCCACTCTGTGGGGGTCAGAGCTACAACAGCTCTCTGGGCTAAGCCTCTCTCTCAACAACCTCACTGGCTTCTCACTACAGAGACACTGAAGAGAAACAAGACAATGAGTCTCCAGTGTTGCCATGGCGTTATGTTCAGCACTGCCTCTTCTAAAAACACTGAAGAGAAACAAGACAGTGAGTCTCCAGTGTTGCCATGGCGTTATGTTCAGCACTGCCTCTTCTAAAAACTTACATGAAAGTCTCACTATTTGGGCTTTCAAACTAGAGGAAATGTCACAGTCAACAGTGATAGTGAACATATTACAAGACAATTCTCAGTGCTAACTTGTTTTTAATCAGGTGATTATTTTTTTGTTCCTCAGGCTCTTGAGACCTGTTAACCAACAAGCCAACGTGATTCTCCTGCTGTGCATCATCGTGACTAAGCAGAGATTTCATGGCACCTTAATGCATCTGGACACTTCGCTGCAGGCCTCATGATTAAACACTGAACTAGCCAAATAAAACCTTGCCTGGCTGCAATTAAACTGTGACCAGATCACTGGTCTTTATGTTATGATGCAGTATGTCCCTGGTACAGTGTGACCAGATCACTGGTCTTTATGTTATCATGATGCAGTATGTCCCTGGCAAACTAACATGCTGAAGGAAACAAGCTGTGAAGGAAGTTCTGTGGAACCACAGTTCAGTGCCTCTGTCAAAATAACAACCAAGCTTTGTTCTGGTACCTTCTTAGAGTTAGTTAGGACTCTAGATGGATAAAACCTGTGTTGGCATGGCCATTGCGGGCTTCCACAATTTTAAAGAAGTCTGGATGGGACTTCCTATGGGTTAAGGAAGGATCACATTATTCCATCCGGGTCATCAGGAGGGACCAGCGAATGAATTATACCGATGAGCAAACACTAGGTGGGCACATTTTCAGTTTGTTTGCTAAATCATAGATGTAGTAGAAGAAGAAAATGGACTGCTTCAAAATGGAGATGGCCTCGATGGCGCTGCCTGTGCACTCACTGACACCACAATGAAACATATATAAAGATGTCTCTATCCATGTGGGAGACAGAGAGAGAGAGAGACAGACACAGACAGAGACTTAGAGAGAGAGAGAGAGAGACAGAGACAGACAGAGAGAGAGACAGAGAGAGAAAATATGTTGACAAGGGAGAGCAAACACAGGATGTCTGAATGTCTAGGAAGTTTGAGAGAATGTTGATATTGACTGACTATAGTTCCAGCCACACACTTACAGAGAGAGAACACTATTGGCCCTCCCTGTTTATTTCTTTCTTTGTTAGTTATACCTGTTAGTAGAGGTCGACCGATTAATCGGAATGGCCGATTTCAAGTTTTCATAACAATCGGAAATCGGTATTTTTGGGCGCCGATTTGCAGAATTTTTTAAATATCTTTTTTTACACCTTTATTTAACTAGACAAGTCAGTTAAGAACACATTCTTATTTTCAATGACGGCCTAGGAATGGTGGGTTAACTGCCTCGTTCAGGGGCAGAAAGACAGATTTTCACCTTGTCGGCTCGGGGGATCCAATCTTGCAACCTTACAGTTAACTAGTCCAACGCAATAACGACCTGCCTCTCTCTCGTTGCACTCCACAAGGAGACTGTTACGCAAATGCAGTAAGCCAAGGTAAGTTGCTAGCTAGCATTAAACTTATCTTATAAAAAACAATCAATCATAATCACTAATTAACTACACATGGTTGATGATATTACTAGATATTATTTAGCTTGTCCTGTGTTGCATATAATCTGACTGAGCATACAAGCATACAAGTATCTGACTGAGCGGTGGTAGGCAGAGGCAGGCACGTAAACATTCATTCAAACAGCACTTTCGTGCGTTTTGCCAGCAGCTCTTCGTTGTGCGTCAAGCATTGCGCTCTTTATGACTTCAAGCATATCAACTAAACTAAACTAAAAAAACGATTAAATTCTCATGTTTTCAACAAGGAAATTGGAATTGGAATTTCAGTTTACTTATACAAAGAAAAAGGCAATGTCATAATTTCACAAGTAAGATAATTTGGCCATGAGCTTGGAATGAAATCCCCATTACAACAGCAGGTAATTTATCTAGCTATAACAAACAAACCTGCTCATTTAAATCCCCATAACAGCAGGTCATTTAGCTAGCTATAACAAACAAACCTGCTCATTTAAATCCCCATAACAGCAGGTCATTTAGCTATAACAAACAAACCTGCTCATTTAAATCCCCATAACAGCAGGTCATTTAGCTAGCTATAACAAACAAACCTGCTCATTTAAATCCCCATAACAGCAGGTCATTTAGCTATAACAAACAAACCTGCTCATTTAAATCCCCATAACAGCAGGTCATTTAGCTATAACAAACAAACCTGCTCATTTAAATCCCCATAACAGCAGGTCATTTAGCTATAACAAACAAACCTGCTCATTTAAATCCCCATAACAGCAGGTCATTTAGCTATAACAAACAAACCTGCTCATTTAAATCCCCATAACAGCAGGTCATTTAGCTAGCTATAACAAACAAACCTGCTCATTTAAATCCCCATAACAGCAGGTAATTTATCTAGCTATAACAAACAAACCTGCTCATTTAAATCCCCATAACAGCAGGTCATTTAGCTATAACAAACAAACCTGCTCATTTAAATCCAGCCTGAGAGTCCCTGACTGAGGCTTCTCAGCTTCTCTTCATGCACGATATCCTAACACAACACTAGCACAAAATGGATGTACTGGCTCTAGTCTCATTGTTTAGCTGTGTCCAGATGGGCAGATGACCGGGACTGGGAGGGAGGACATGTTGCATTCAGCTGAGGCAGAAGAGATCACATTTTCTGTCCCATTTCCTCTTGAACACTGGGGAGGTCGAACTGGGAGCCACGCTCTGCTCATCTCCCCTCTAGACTCTGGGTGTCCCACAAATAGCACCCTATTCCCTATGTAGTGCACTACTATAGGGTTATGGTCAAAAGTACTGCACTATATAGAGAATAGGGTGGCATTTGGGACGTATCCTCTCTGTCAGTGTATTTATGATGGAACAACATTCATGCCAGTAAAACAAACACCAGTGAACTAAACTGCAGCACATGGCCGAGCCAGACTAGCTACATGTTTAAATATACCAGATCACTGTGTATTAGTTCACCATGACTCTACTATAGAACCAGTACTATACAACCCAGCCAGACTAGCTACATGTTTAAATATACCAGATCACTGTGTATTAGTTCACCATGACTCTACTATAGAACCAGTACTATACAACCGTAGCAGGTGGTGTGGTAAGCCCAACGCATTAACCGGGGGCTCACTGCCTGCCCTCCAGGACATCTACAGCACCCGGTGTCACATGAAGGACAAGAAGATCCTCAAGGACCTCAGCCTCCCGAGCCACGGCCTGTTCACCCCGCTAACATCTAGAAGATCATCAAGGACCTCAGCCTCCCGAGCCACGGCCTGTTCACCCCACTAACATCTAGAAGATCCTCAAGGACCTCAGCCACCCGAGCCACGGCCTGTTCACCCCGCTAACACCTAGAAGATCCTCAAGGACCTCAGCCACCCGAGCCACGGCCTGTTCACCCCGCTAACACCTAGAAGATCATCAAGGACCTCAGCCACCCGAGCCACGGCCTGTTCACCCCGCTAACACCTAGAAGACCATCAAGGACCTCAGCCACCCGAGCCACGGCCTGTTCACCCCACTAACACCTAGAAGATCATCAAGGACCTCAGCCTCCCGAGCCACAACCTGTTCACCCCGCTAACATCTAGAAGATCATCAAGGACCTCAGCCACCCGAGCCACAACCTGTTCACCCCGCTAACATCTAGAAGATCATCAAGGACCTCAGCCACCCGAGCCACGGCCTGTTCACCCCGCTAACATCTAGAAGATCATCAAGGACCTCAGCCACCCGAGCCACGGCCTGTTCACCCCGCTAACACCTAGAAGATCATCAAGAACCTCAGCCACCCGAGCCACGGCCTGTTCACCCCGCTAACACCTAGAAGATGATCCATCCTTACAGAACACGGAACACTATTCTGATTCCAGATGATCCACCCTTACAGAACACGGAACACTATTATGATTCCAGATGATCCATCCTTACAGAACACGGAACACTATTCTGATTCCAGATGATCCATCTTTACAGAACACTATTCTGATTCCAGATGATCCATCCTTACAGAACACGGAACACTATTCTGATTCCAGATGATCCATCCTTACAGAACACGGAACACTATTCTGATTCCAGATGATCCATCCTTACAGAACACTATTCTGATTCCAGATGATCCATCCTTACAGAACACGGAACACTATTCTGATTCCAGATGATCCATCCTTACAGAACACGGAACACTATTCTGATTCCAGATGATCCATCCTTACAGAACACTATTCTGATTCCAGATGATCCATCCTTACAGAACACGGAACACTATTCTGATTCCAGATGATCAATCCTTACAGAACACGGAACACTATTCTGATTCCAGATGATCCATCCTTACAGAACACTATTCTGATTCCAGATGATCCATCCTTACAGAACACTATTCTGATTCCAGATGATCCATCCTTACAGAACACGGAACACTATTATGATTCCAGATGATCCATCCTTACAGAACACGGAACACTATTCTGATTCCAGATGATCCATCCTTACAGAACACTATTCTGATTCCAGATGATCCATCCTTACAGAACACGGAACACTATTCTGATTCCAGATGATCCATCTTTACAGAACACGGAACACTATTATGATTCCAGATGATCAATCCTTACAGAACACGGAACACTATTCTGATTCCAGATGATCCATCCTTACAGAACACTATTCTGATTCCAGATGATCCATCCTTACAGAACACAGAACACTATTCTGATTCCAGATGATCCATCCTTACAGAACACGGAACACTCAATATGCTTTAAGTTTTTCTCCATCTTCATTAGGAAGTTGTGTGGCAGTTTGGGGAAAAAACGACACCATTTGATGGCTGTGATGCCAATTTGTCATGTCATTTGAAAGGGCTGTTTCTCAGCTTTCAAAATATGTATCATGTTTTCATATACGGTTTGACACCAGCAAATGTAGCTGATTAATGCATGCAGAGGTCCTGGTCTGAGTACATCTCAGAGCAGTTAGCTGGTTAATGCATGCAGAGGTCCTGGTCTGAGTACATCTCAGAGCAGTTAGCTGGTTAATGCATGCAGAGGTCCTGGTCTGAGTACATCTCAGAGCAGTTAGCTGGTTAATGCATGCAGAGGTCCTGGTCTGAGTACATCTCAGAGCAGTTAGCTGGTTAATGCATGCAGAGGTCCTGGTCTGAGTACATCTCAGAGCAGTTAGCTGGTTAATGCATGCAGAGGTCCTGGTCTGAGTACATCTCAGAGCAGTTAGCTGGTTAATGCATGCAGAGGTCCTGGTCTGAGTACATCTCAGAGCAGTTATCTGGTTAATGCATGCAGAGGTCCTGGTCTGAGTACATCTCAGAGCAGTTAGCTGGTTAATGCATGCAGAGGTCCTGGTCTGAGTACATCTCAGAGCAGTTAGCTGGTTAATGCATGCAGAGGTCCTGGTCTGAGTACATCTCAGAGCAGTTAGCTGGTTAATGCATGCAGAGGTCCTGGTCTGAGTACATCTCAGAGCAGTTATCTGGTTAATGCATGCAGAGGTCCTGGTCTGAGTACATCTCAGAGCAGTTATCTGGTTAATGCATGCAGAGGTCCTGGTCTGAGTACATCTCAGAGCAGTTATCTGGTTAATGCATGCAGAGGTCCTGGTCTGAGTACATCTCAGAGCAGTTATCTGGTTAATGCATGCAGAGGTCCTGGTCTGAGTACATCTCAGAGCAGTTAGCTGGTTAATGCATGCAGAGGTCCTGGTCTGAGTACATCTCAGAGCAGTTATCTGGTTAATGCATGCAGAGGTCCTGGTCTGAGTACATCTCAGAGCAGTTAGCTGGTTAATGCATGCAGAGGTCATGGTCTGAGTACATCTCAGAGCAGTTAGCTGGTTAATGCATGCAGAGGTCCTGGTCTGAGTACATCTCAGAGCAGTTAGCTGGTGTTCTAAAGCCTAGTCTTTCCATTCCCCTTTAAAACACCAATTTTTTATGGACGGGCTGGTGGGCTGGCGGGCGTCTCCATCCGGACTGACTGAGAGCAGAGGGAGTTCAGCTGTCAACCGGTTTCTCAGCCAAGAGCTAAAGCTGCTACTTGCATGTTAATCCACACACACACACACACACACACACACACACACACACAATACATGAAACAGAACATAAAGGGATTAGTGATAAGAGTCTATTGACTATGTAATTAGATATTAGTTAGGCCAGTCCACTGAGTATGTAGCATTGTCAGAGAAGGGACAGGGAGCTAAAGGGACATTATGGATAATGAAAGCACTGTGTCATGAAATGGACTTCGCCTTATCAAAATGTTGAAGCAGGAAGTTCAATGATTAAAAGGAGGTTCATCCAAGATAACAGCCAAGTCTCGTGACAAGCTAAGGATTCAAATGATTACTGGCACATTAAAACGACCAAATATGTCCATTGTTCAGTAGAGAAAACTGCGGTGCGTGTTTAAATATCAATAAATGATTGGAGTGTGTGTGGCAGGGCACTGTGCTCCTTTGTGAATGCCTGATCAAAGGGGCTGTGTGGCAGGCAGGCAGCTACCTCTCCTTTCAGACTCTGGGTAAAGGTTAAAGAGCGGCTGTCTAAGGGCTCTGCCCAGATGGAGGGAGGCCCAAACCCACTTGGTCGAGTAGATAGAATATTCACTGGTTGCCATGGAGATTTCTAAGGCTCTGAGAAGAGAGCTTGCTTTGCACTTAGCTCTGACTTCCTACTTCCTGAAACAAACTAACATCCAGGAAATAGCTTTTGATCTCTGACGCAGGTGTACAGTCTACAACCAAACAAAACTAAAGCAGGTCAACGGAGTGGCGTCCAAATTACACAGGTCAAATACCATTTTGTTTACCTAGAAAATAGACAAACAAACAGGCTGTTGAGGTACAACCTGACAGAGGGTTGGCTAGACATCAGATATTCTCTTTCATCAAGAGTCACTGTCCTGCCATTCCCCTACAGACAGCAGCACCTACAGGAACCCTTCTCCATCACAGGGGGCTCAGTCTTTGATATGCGTGTTTGAAGTGAGAGTGAGAGTTCTGTTCACAAACACAAACAGACCCCACAGAGCTCCAGGACAGCAACACAAACAGACCCCACAGAGCCCCAGGACAGCAACACAATTAGACCCCACAGAGCCCCAGGACAGCAACACAATTAGACCCCACAGAGCCCCAGGACAGCAACACAATTAGACCCAACCACATCATGAGAAAACAAAAATATCATTTTTTCCAATGTGTCAAGTTACAAAAAACAGAGCAAATTAGAATGTTATTTGGCCCTAAACAGAGAGTACACAGTGTCAGAATACCTGACCACTGTGACTGACCCAAACTTAAGGAAAGCTTTATGTACAGACTCAGTGAGCATAGCCTTGCTATTGAGAAAGGCCATCGTAGGCAGACATGGATCTCAAGAGAAGACAGACTATGTGCTCACTGCCCACAAAGTGAGGTGGAAACTGAGCTGCACTTCCTAACCTCCTGTATGACCATATTAGAGACACATATTTCCCTCAGATTACACAGATCCACAAAGAATTACAAAACAAATCCAATTTTGATAAACTCCCGTATCTACTGGGTGAAATACCACAGTGTGACATCACAGCAGCAAGATTATTATTATTATTATTATTATTATTAATTTTCCATTTTGTACTTTAACTATTTTCACATCGTTACAACACTGTATATAGACAAATGTCTTTATTATTTTGGAACTTTTGTGAGTGTAATGTTTACTGTTCATTTTTTATTGTTTATTTCACTTTGGTGATGTTACCATATGTTTCCCATGACAATGACGCCCCTCAAATTTGAATTGAATTGAAATGGAACAGAGAGAGAGAGGCTCTACATTTACTCTCTGGATCTCCAGCTGAGAGAACGGGCTAATTTAACACACAGAAACACACACTACGGCCCTACAGTTAATGGCCTCAGGCCTTGGAGAGGACTATCAGGAAGTGTACTGAAAGTGTATTGATTTGCGAGAAGTGTTGGGTAAATGAGTGACAGTCAGGGAGAGATCATAGAGACAAAGAGAGAGGGGTAATAGAGAAAGAGAGAGGCTGAGGTCGATAAACAGAGAGAGAGAGAGGTTGAGGTAGATAGAGAGAGAGAGAGAGAGGTTGAGGTAGATAAACAGAGAGAGAGAGAGGTTGAGGTAGATAAACAGAGAGAGAGAGAGGTTGAGGTAGATAAACAGAGAGAGGAGAGGTTGAGGTAGATAAACAGAGAGAAAGAGAGAGGCTGAGGTAGATAAACAGAGAGAAAGAGAGAGGTTGAGGTAGATAAACAGAGAGAGAGAGAGGTTGAGGTAGATAAACAGAGAGAGAGAGAGGTTGAGGTAGATAAACAGAGAGAGAGAGAGAGGTTGAGGTAGATAAACAGAGAGAGAGAGGTTGAGGTAGATAAACAGAGAGAGGTTGAGGTAGATAAACAGAGATGCTGAGGTAGATACAGAGAGAGAGAGAGAGGTTGAGGTAGATAAACAGAGAGAGGTTGAGGTAGATAAACAGAGAGGCTGAGGTAGATACAGAGAGAGAGAGAGGTTGAGGTAGATAAACAGAGAGAGAGAGAGGTTGAGGTAGATAAACAGAGAGAAAGAGAGGTTGAGGTAGATAAACAGAGAGAGGCTGAGGTAGATAAACAGAGAGAGGTTGATGTAGATAAACAGAGAAAGAGAGAGAGGTTGAGGTAGATAAACAGAGAAAGAGAGAGAGGTTGAGGTAGATAAACAGAGAGAGGCTGAGGTAGATAAACAGAGAAAGAGAGAGAGGTTGAGGTAGATAAACAGAGAAAGAGAGAGAGGTTGAGGTAGATAAACAGAGAGAGGCTGAGGTAGATAAACAGAGAGAAAGAGAGAGAGGTTGAGGTAGATAAACAGAGAGAGGTTGAGGTAGATAAACAGAGAAAGAGAGAGAGGTTGAGGTAGATAAACAGAGAAAGAGAGAGAGGTTGAGGTAGATAAACAGAGAGAGGCTGAGGTAGATAAACAGAGAGAAAGAGAGAGGTTGAGGTAGATAAACAGAGAGAGGCTGAGGTAGATAAACAGAGAGAAAGAGAGAGAGGTTGAGGTAGATAAACAGAGAGAGGTTGAGGTAGATAAACAGAGAAAGAGAGAGAGGTTGAGGTAGATAAACAGAGAAAGAGAGAGAGGTTGAGGTAGATAAACAGAGAGAGGCTGAGGTAGATAAACAGAGAGAGAGAGACAGGTTGAGGTAGATAAACAGAGAGAGAGAGACAGGTTGAGGTAGATAAACAGAGAGAGAGAGACAGGTTGAGGTAGATAAACAGAAGTTGAGGTAGATAAACAGAGAAAGAGAGAGAGGTTGAGGTAGATAAACAGAGAAAGAGAGAGAGGTTGAGGTAGATAAACAGAGAAAGAGAGAGAGGTTGAGGTAGATAAACAGAGAAAGAGAGAGAGGTTGAGGTAGATAAACAGAGAGAGGCTGAGGTAGATAAACAGAGAAAGAGAGAGGTTGAGGTAGATAAACAGAGAGAGAGACAGGTTGAGGTAGATAAACAGAGAGAGAGACAGGTTGAGGTAGATAAACAGAGAGAAATAGAAGTTGAGGTAGATAAACAGAGAGAGGCTGAGGTAGATAAACAGAGAAAGAGAGAGAGGCTGAGGTAGATAAACAGAGAGAGAGAGAGAGAGAGAGAGGTTGAGGTAGATAAACAGAGAAAGAGAGAGAGGTTGAGGTAGATAAACAGAGAGAGAGAGAGGTTGAGGTAGATAAACAGAGAGAAAGAGAGGTTGAGGTAGATAAACAGAGAGAGGTTGATGTAGATAAACAGAGAGAAAGAGAGAGGCTGAGGTAGATAAACAGAGAGAGAGTACTAAAGCTACACATACAGAGATAGATGAATTGGTTACCTGGTGCAGGTCTTTTCCCAGTGTATACTCCTGGAAGTACCCTGGGGCGGCGGAGGAGGCTCTGATGGCCTGCCACATCTTGTGTTTACAGTCTCCTATGTAGTGGGACCTGACCCCTGGTAGCATGCTGTAGTTCCTGAACACATAGGCCTTCAGAGGCAGACCCCTGTTCACTATGGTGCTCACTGCTGACACCTAGAGGAGGAACAGAGGCATGAACTAAATGAAGACGTGTTCATGAGAGAAGAGATGGGTTGGTTGTTTAGCAACAAAACCAACGTGCACAACAGACGGGTTGGCTTAGATTGTTAACAACATGTAAAGTATATTTAGTCTCCAATGTTTAATGTGCAAATGTATTTATGTTTTCAATGAGCACTTGTTGTCTCTTAAATGCACCGTTACAGTTGTTGATTAGCTAGCTAGCGAATTTTAGCCCCATTAGCATTGACATGACATGAGTCAAAACCCCTCAAAACAAGACATGGTGTCAAGAACAAGACACAATGAGACTAAACGAGCAGCCTAGGACTCCCTACATGGCAGCTTCTTGTCATTGTTATGATCCTGGACGGTCACATAGCAACAACGCAGGCCATCTAGCCGTATCGATGCGTACGTATCATTTTGGTGACTCGTCAGCCTACCCGTCGATATGGACTTGATTAAGTCTTTGTTCCCTGTGTAAGTGTATGGTTGTTAAAGGGTTGTATAGATCAAACCTAACCTTTGGGCATTTTGGATCCCGGGCTGTCTCCACCATGAGGCCTTCTCCCATTCTCTCCCTGTTACACACAAAACATTCACCACTTCATTATCAAATCAGAAAAAATTATACTGTAAATTTGCATGCTCCAAAATAAGAACATGATTTTCATAGGTCAGACTACACTGACAAGATATTTTACCACTGACATGACAGTATACTAGACGGAGCAGCAGGGTACTGACATGACAGTATACTAGACGGAGCAGCAGGGTACTGACATGACAGTATACTAGACGGAGCAGCAGGGTACTGACATGACAGTATACTAGACGGAGCAGCAGGGTACTGACATGACAGTATACTAGACGGAGCAGCTGGGTACTGACATGACAGTATACTAGACGGAGCAGCAGGGTACTGACATGACAGTATACTAGACGGAGCAGCAGGGTACTGACATGACAGTATACTAGACGGAGCAGCAGGGTACTGACATGACAGTATACTAGACGGAGCAGCAGGGTACTGACATGACAGTATACTAGACGGAGCAGCAGGGTACTGACATGACAGTATACTAGACGGAGCAGCAGGGTACTGACATGACAGTATACTAGACGGAGCAGCTGGGTACTGACATGACAGTATACTAGACGGAGCAGCAGGGTACTGACATGACAGTATACTAGACGGAGCAGCAGGGTACTGACATGACAGTATACTAGACGGAGCAGCAGGGTACTGACATGACAGTATACTAGACGGAGCAGCAGGGTACTGACATGACAGTATACTAGACGGAGCAGCAGGGTACTGACATGACAGTATCCTAGACGGAGCAGCAGGGTACTGACATGACAGTATCCTAGATGGAGCAGCGGGGTACTGACATGACAGTATCCTAGACGGAGCAGCAGGGAACTGACATGACAGTATACTAGACGGAGCAGCAGGGTACTGACATGACAGTATCCTAGACGGAGCAGCAGGGAACTGACATAAAAGGGTACTGACATGACAGTATCCTAGACGGAGCAGCAGGGTACTGACATGACAGTATACTAGACGGAGCAGCAGGGTACTGACATGGGTACTGACATGACAGTAAACTAGACGGAGCAGCAGGGTACTGACATGACAGTATCCTAGACGGAGCAGCAGGGAACTGACATGACAGTATCCTAGACGGAGCAGCAGGGAACTGACATGACAGTATCCTAGACGGAGCAGCAGGGAACTGACATGACAGTATACTAGACGGAGCAGCAGGGTACTGACATGACAGTATCCTAGACGGAGCAGCAGGGAACTGACATGACAGTATCCTAGACGGAGCAGCAGGGTACTGACATGACAGTATACTAGACGGAGCAGCAGGGTACTGACATGACAGTATACTAGACGGAGCAGCAGGGTACTGACATGACAGTATACTAGACGGAGCAGCAGGGTACTGACATGACAGTATACTAGACGGAGCAGCAGGGTACTGACATGACAGTATCCTAGATGGAGCAGAAGGGTACTGACATGACAGTATACTAGACGGAGCAGCAGGGTACTGACATGACAGTATACTAGACGGAGCAGCAGCAGCAGGGTACTGACATGACAGTATACTAGACGGAGCAGCAGGGTACTGACATGACAGTATACTAGACGGAGCAGCAGGGTACTGACATGACAGTATCCTAGATGGAGCAGCAGGGTACTGACATGACAGTATACTAGACGGAGCAGCAGGGTATTGACATGACAGTATCCTAGATGGAGCAGCAGGGTACTGACATGACAGTATACTAGACAGAGCAGCAGGGTACTGACATGACAGTATCCTAGATGGAGCAGCAGGGTACTGACATGACAGTATACTAGACGGAGCAGCAGGGTACTGACATGACAGTATACTAGACGGAGCAGCAGGGTATTGACATGACAGTATACTAGACAGAGCAGCAGGGTACTGACATGACAGTATCCTAGATGGAGCAGCAGGGTACTGACATGACAGTATACTAGACGGAGCAGCAGGGTACTGACATGACAGTATACTAGACGGAGCAGCAGGGTACTGACATGACAGTATCCTAGATGGAACAGCAGGGTACTGACATGACAGTATACTAGACGGAGCAGCAGGGTACTGACATGACAGTATACTAGACGGAGCAGCAGGGTACTGACATAACAGTATCCTAGACGGAGCAGCAGGGAACTGACATGACAGTATACTAGACGGAACAGCAGGGTACTGACATGACAGTATACTAGACGGAGCAGCAGGGTATTGACATGACAGTATACTAGACGGAGCAGCAGGGTACTGACATGACAGTATACTAGACGGAGCAGCAGGGTATTGACATGACAGTATACTAGACGGAGCAGCAGGGTACTGACATGACAGTATACTAGACGGAGCAGCAGGGTATTGACATGACAGTATACTAGACGGAGCAGCAGGGTACTGACATGACAGTATACTAGACGGAGCAGCAGGGTACTGACATGACAGTATCCTAGATGGAGCAGCAGGGTACTGACATGACAGTATACTAGACGGAGCAGCAGGGTACTGACATGACAGTATACTAGACGGAGCAGCAGGGTACTGACATGACAGTATACTAGACGGAGCAGCAGGGTACTGACATGACAGTATCCTAGATGGAGCAGCAGGGTACTGACATGACAGTATACTAGACGGAGCAGCAGGGTACTGACATGACAGTAAACTAGACGGAGCAGCAGGGTACTGACATGACAGTAAACTAGACGGAGCAGCAGGGTACTGACATGACAGTATCCTAGATGGAGCAGCAGGGTACTGACATGACAGTATACTAGACGGAGCAGCAGGGTACTGACATGACAGTAAACTAGACGGAGCAGCAGGGTACTGACATGACAGTAAACTAGACGGAGCAGCAGGGTACTGACATGACAGTATCCTAGATGGAGCAGCAGGGTACTGACATGACAGTATACTAGACGGAGCAGCAGGGTACTGACATGACAGTAAACTAGACGGAGCAGCAGGGTACTGACATGACAGTAAACTAGACGGAGCAGCAGGGTACTGACATGACAGTATCCTAGACGGAGCAGCAGGGAACTGACATAAAAGGGTACTGACATGACAGTATCCTAGACGGAGCAGCAGGGTACTGACATGACAGTATCCTAGACGGAGCAGCAGGGTACTGACATGACAGTATACTAGACGGAGCAGCAGGGTACTGACATGACAGTATACTAGACGGAGCAGCAGGGTACTGACATGACAGTATCCTAGACGGAGCAGCAGGGTACTGACATGACAGTATACTAGACGGAGCAGCAGGGAACTGACATGACAGTATACTAGACGGAGCAGCAGGGTACTGACATGACAGTATACTAGACGGAGCAGCAGGGTACTGACATGACAGTATACTAGACGGAGCAGCAGGGTATTGACATGACAGTATACTAGACGGAGCAGCAGGGTATTGACATGACAGTATACTAGACGGAGCAGCAGGGTACTGACATGACAGTATACTAGACGGAGCAGCAGGGTACTGACATGACAGTATCCTAGATGGAGCAGCAGGGTATTAACATGACAGTATACTAGACGGAGCAGCAGGGAACTGACATGACAGTATACTAGACGGAGCAGCAGGGTACTGACATGACAGTATCCTATATGGAGCAGCAGGGTATTGACATGACAGTATACTAGACGGAGCAGCAGGGTACTGACATGACAGTATACTAGACGGAGCAGCAGGGTATTGACATGACAGTATCCTAGACGGAGCAGCAGGGTACTGACATGACAGTATCCTAGATGGAGCAGCAGGGTACTGACATGACAGTATACTAGTCGGAGCAGCAGGGTACTGACATGACAGTATACTAGACGGAGCAGCAGGGTATTGACATGACAGTATACTAGACGGAGCAGCAGGGTATTGACATGACAGTATACTAGACGGAGCAGCAGGGTACTGACATGACAGTATACTAGACGGAGCAGCAGGGTACTGACATGACAGTATCCTAGATGGAGCAGCAGGGTATTGACATGACAGTAAACTAGACGGAGCAGCAGGGTACTGACATGACAGTATACTAGACTGAGCAGCAGGGTACTGACATGACAGTAAACTAGACGGAGCAGCAGGGTACTGACATGACAGTAAACTAGACGGAGCAGCAGGGTACTGACATGACAGTATCCTAGATGGAGCAGCAGGGTACTGACATGACAGTATACTAGACGGAGCAGCAGGGTACTGACATGACAGTAAACTAGACGGAGCAGCAGGGTACTGACATGACAGTAAACTAGACGGAGCAGCAGGGTACTGACATGACAGTATCCTAGACGGAGCAGCAGGGAACTGACATAAAAGGGTACTGACATGACAGTATCCTAGACGGAGCAGCAGGGTACTGACATGACAGTATACTAGACGGAGCAGCAGGGTACTGACATGACAGTATCCTAGACGGAGCAGCAGGGTACTGACATGACAGTATACTAGACGGAGCAGCAGGGTACTGACATGACAGTATACTAGACGGAGCAGCAGGGTACTGACATGACAGTATACTAGACGGAGCAGCAGGGTACTGACATGACAGTATCCTAGACGGAGCAGCAGGGTACTGACATGACAGTATACTAGACGGAGCAGCAGGGAACTGACATGACAGTATACTAGACGGAGCAGCAGGGTACTGACATGACAGTATACTAGACGGAGCAGCAGGGTACTGACATGACAGTATACTAGACGGAGCAGCAGGGTATTGACATGACAGTATACTAGACGGAGCAGCAGGGTATTGACATGACAGTATACTAGACGGAGCAGCAGGGTACTGACATGACAGTATACTAGACGGAGCAGCAGGGTACTGACATGACAGTATCCTAGATGGAGCAGCAGGGTATTGACATGACAGTATACTAGACGGAGCAGCAGGGAACTGACATGACAGTATACTAGACGGAACAGCAGGGTACTGACATGACAGTATACTAGACGGAGCAGCAGGGTACTGACATGACAGTATACTAGACGGAGCAGCAGGGTACTGACATGACAGTATACTAGACGGAGCAGCAGGGTATTGACATGACAGTATCCTAGATGGAGCAGCAGGGTACTGACATGACAGTATACTAGACGGAGCAGCAGGGTACTGACATGACAGTATCCTAGATGGAGCAGCAGGGTACTGACATGACAGTATCCTAGACGGAGCAGCAGGGTACTGACATGACAGTATACTAGACGGAGCAGCAGGGTACTGACATGACAGTATCCTAGATGGAGCAGCAGGGTACTGACATGACAGTATACTAGACGGAGCAGCAGGGTACTGACATGACAGTATACTAGTCGGAGCAGCAGGGTACTGACATGACAGTATACTAGACGGAGCAGCAGGGTACTGACATGACAGTATACTAGACGGAGCAGCAGGGTACTGACATGACAGTATACTAGACGGAGCTGCAGGGTACTGACATGACAGTATACTAGACGGAACAGCAGGGTATTGACATGACAGTATACTAGACGGAGCAGCAGGGTACTGACATGACAGTATCTTAGATGGAGCAGCAGGGTATTGACATGACAGTATACTAGACGGAGCAGCAGGGTCCTGTACTCACTTGAGGATGTTCTCCCAGATCTGGCTGTCGTAAAAGGCGTGGCTCCAGCCCATCTTGACGGTTCCCACGATGACGTTCTGTTTGAACACATCAGAACCCAGCTTCCTGTAGAGTTCCTCACAATCATCCAGAGGAATCTGGAACACCCCCAACATGAAGGCCAGGATGGCACCTGCGGGATAGGGGTTCATCGTGTTAAGATGCCACGTGCCAAACAGGACTTTCAGATTTATAAAAAAGTATTATCCTCCCCAAAGTCGTGATATCCAATTGGTAGTTACAGTCTTGTCCCATCGCTGCAACTCCCGTACAGAGGGAGAGGCTTAGGTTGAGAGCCATGCATCCTCCGAAACACGACCCCGCCAAGCCATACTGCCTCTTGACACACAGCTCGCTTAACCCGGAAGCCAGCCGAACCAACGTGTCAGAGGAAACACCATACAGCTGGCGACCGTGTCAGAGTACACGCGCCAGGCCCACCACAGGAGTCGCTAGGGTTTGCGCCAGGCCCAAACCCTCCCCTAACCCGGACGATGCTGGGACAATTGTGCGTCGCCTCATGGGTCTCCCGGTCGCAGCCGGTCTGTGATGACGCTTCAAGCGCTGCGCCACTCGGGAGGCCCTGACTTTTTGATTTTAAGACTGGACTGAAAAGTGCCTTTCATTAAACACAAGTGACTGGGTTCTCAGACATAAATTAAACCTAGTCTTGGCCTAAAAAGAATGCTCAATGGGTTATGTTCTCAGGACTAGGCCTGATCTGTGTCTGGGAAACCAGCCCTAGTAGTGTGGACCGATATCATGTTGTAGAAAATACAGGGAGCTTGGTGAAACAGCCTACCTGTGCTGACCCCACAGATGTAGTCAAACAGCTGGTAGATGGGTTTGCCTGTCAGTGTCTGCAGTTTGTGTAGGGTCTGCAGGGCTACCAGTCCCCTGGTCCCCCCTCCATCGATGGCCAGGATCCGTATACCCTGGCCCTTCACAGGGTCTGTGTATCCCACCAGGGCCAGGGCCTCTCTCACTGCAGCCTGGAGCCGGGGGTCTCTGGTCTGCCTCAGACGCAACAGGCACGGGATCACCCTCTCCTGAGGGGGGGGGGGGGGGGGGGGGGGTTCGCTACATGACTAAAATATGAATTTAAATACACCCACAGTATATCTACAAGGACTGAAGTTTCCATTGTCTACAAAAACAGCCCCACACCTTGACGGCCACGCCGCGTGTCTCAGGGTACTCCAGAAGATGCAGACTAAGCTCCTCCACACGGCTGGTGTGGACATTCATGTCTGTGGCTTTCTGGATGCCCTGCACCAAGGCTCTGGTCCTGTTGTCCATACTCACCCGGGCTATGATCTGGGATGGGAGGGCACAGAACATACCCAGGATCCTTTTTTAAAAATGTACATCAAAATGAGATATAAGGTAATCATTGTGTGTAATGTTTTCCCTCTGTCCTAGATCATTGAACATGAACTTCAAACTGACAGGGTAAGACACTTCAAACCGACAGGGGGTAAGACACTTCAAACCGACAGGGGGTAAGACACTTCAAACCGACAGGGGGTAAGACACTTCAAACCGACAGGGGGTAAGACACTTCAAACCGACAGGGGGTAAGACACTTCAAACCGACAGGGGGTAAGACACTTCAAACCGACAGGGGGTAAGACACTTCAAACCGACAGGGGGTAAGACACTTCAAACCGACAGGGGGTAAGACACTTCAAACCGACAGGGGGTAAGACACTTCAAACCGACAGGGGGTAAGACACTTCAAACCGACAGGGGGTAAGACACTTCAAACCGACAGGGGGTAAGACACTTCAAACCGACAGGGGGTAAGACACTTCAAACCGACAGGGGGTAAGACACTTCAAACCGACAGGGGGTAAGACACTTCAAACCGACAGGGGGTAAGACACTTCAAACCGACAGGGGGTAAGACACTTCAAACCGACAGGGGGTAAGACACTTCAAACCGACAGGGGGTAAGACACTTCAAACCGACAGGGGGTAAGACACTTCAAACCGACAGGGGGTAAGACACTTCAAACCGACAGGGGGTAAGACACTTCAAACCGACAGGGGGTAAGACACTTCAAACCGACAGGGGGTAAGACACTTCAAACCGACAGGGGGTAAGACACTTCAAACCGACAGGGGGTAAGACACTTTAAACCGACAGGGGGTAAGACACTTCAAACGGACAGGGTATTAAAAGTTCATTTTAATTAATTCACATGGCAGAGAATCATTCATTTATATGAATCAGTTTCAGTACCTTCTCTCTCTGGCTCAGCAGTAGTTTCTTGGCCCCCTCTTCAGCATTCTTCTTCTGCTCCTCAGTCTCCATCTTCTCTCCAGGCTTCCTCACAGCCTCCTCCGTGGTCTTCTCTTCAACTGCTGCTGTGACACTCTTGGGGTCAGCTCTGAACTTACTAGGTACCAAGGGTGCTATATAGCTGCCAAAGAATGCCTGAACATTGGGACGAGGGTCAGACAGATACTGCCCAAACCCACCTTTTTTAGAGGGTGTTAGGGTGGGGGTAGGGGTGGAGGTATAGGTGACTGGGTCAGAGGAAGTACTATCTGTGGCAGGGCTCTCTCGGGTGGGAACACCCGAGGTTGGGCTAACCTCCTCCAGGGGAGGAGTCGGTTGTGGGGTAGCTGCCTTGCCCTGGATAGCCTTGGTCTCAGCTGCCACAGGTACTGAAACGGGGATGTGGTCCCCGCTCTTAGTACTCTGATAGCGTAGACTGAGAGCAGGCTTGGAGGACGTGGATGCTTGAGCATTGTCATTTATATGGTGAGGCTTCTTGTCATCTCCTGTTGATAGACTACTACAACTCCCAAAGTAGTCGTTGACGTGTTGAGACAGGGTGCTGTATGTCTCGTCCATATTGGTGGACAGGGCCTCTGGTTGGAACAGCTGTAACGTCTGCTTGGCAATGGCTGACGAGGAGCTAGCGGTGGATATAGCCACTGATGCGGCGGAGTTAGCCACTGACGCAGCAAGGCTCTGTTTGGGCTTGACGTTGGCCATGAAGGGTTTCTCTAAACTTGAGGAGGAGCTAGCGGTGGATATAGCCACTGATGCGGCGGAGTTAGCCACTGACGCAGCGAGGCTCTGTTTGGGCTTGACGTTGGCCATGAATGGTTTCTCTAAAGGCTGAAGTGGCTGATTCTCCTTCCCCTCCTCTCCATTGTTCTGGTCCTGTCCTACTGTCTGATCCTGCTCTGGTGGCTTCATGTCTATTGCAGCAGCTGAAGGGTCACTAGCTGCCGGGGTTGGAGATGGAGTCAGAGGCTCCGCTTCGGCCAGTACCTTCTCTGCATGGGCAGCTGCGGCACTGGGCTTAAGGCGGGATATCTTGGAGAGGAGGTCGCTGCCGCTTACTGCTTTAGTAACAGTGTTGAGCGTGCTCCTGATCCGCGACATGCGTCAGCTCACACCAGAGACAGGAGAGAGTTAAAATGGTATGACTGGACTACAGCCTTGCTTGTGCCAGTGCTGATGTGGGAATAGGCCTTGATGGGTCATCTCCTTCGCTTGTGTGGTCTGTGTTCAGTTAGGACAACCTCTGGAGACTGGGTCAGTCAGGACAACCTCTGGAGACTGGGTCAGTCAGGACAACCTCTGGAGACTGGGTCAGTCAGGACAACCTCTGGAGACTGGGTCAGTCAGGACAACCTCTGGAGACTGGGTCAGTCCTCTTGGCTCTGGTCCAGCATAGGTCATCTAGGAATGAAGCTGCCTCCTAGAATATAAGAGAAAGAAAGCTAATGGATGTCAGAGGACTTTGTGCAAAGTCTAGCTAAATAAACATACCATTTAGCCTAAAGTAAAACCACAATGGAGCCCCTCATTAGAATGAACAAAGGTATTTGTCTCACACAAAAAATAGATAGGGTTTGAATGGCCAACCAGTGCTATCAAATCCCCGGATGTTCCTTCTGTTCCATGGTAGCCATGGAAACCCTTCAAAACAACAACATTCGTTTTCCAGTGTAGAAAACGAATGATATCTACGGGTTTCCAAATACTTTATCAAAGTAATTTTTGATATACGAAGAGAAACACTATGGACGAGAGGCCTTCATCAAACCTAAGCTTGAGAGCATCTGAAATCGTGAAAAATGTACTGGAGAACGCACGCGGTGCCCTCGGCCACCAGCAAGAGGTGGAAGACTCCACCGAATACGAGTTTAGAAACATCGAATGGATCACTTGCAAGGACTTTACAATTGAACTGGGGAAAGTGCGAATCGAGGAGTACATCCACACATGGGAGGTGCACACCAGCTGGCTTTTTAGCCTAGTATTCCTCGAGGAGACGGATCATGAGTTTCACAAACAGTACCACTACCGGGCACAATGGAGCATCCCCACCCGACGCACACCGATCCCCAAGGCGACTGCCAGTGTCTACTTTGTCATTGTGATTTCCAAGATCAAACCTCAGACTTTGCCCGTGGAGGTGTACTTTCTAGTGGAGTCGAACAGGCTGACACACAGGCCAGGGAAAACGAGGTTCAGGGAGAAGTGGTTGAAAGACGTCATCGAGAGCAAAACGTTGCTCCAGAATACTGTCGACTTTTAGCAATGTAAACATTGGAATGGACAGCTAACGTTTCTGTGGCGAATATTCATCTCTTATGAGACACCTAACGTTACCTAGCGAGTACATTTCCAGGCCAACGGGGAACACACGAGTCATTACATGGGCTTGTATCAATAAAGGGACCACTGCCTTCACTGTGAAGAGTTGGAAAAAAACATAGCTGGATATCAGCGAAGCTATGTGTTTTACAACAACTCGGTCGTTTTTTTGCTAACTAGCGATACAACACAGCAACTAGTACCTAACCTTAATTTATTTTACGCTGGGTTAGCTAACTGGCAAAGCAGCATCAGCTCGCTAATCATCATTGAGTTTACGACAGCCCATTTCAAAAGGTGTTTTGTAGATTATGATAAAAACCTAGACAAATGTAACATTTCATCCAAGGAAATTACCTGAATAGTCAGCGTTTTATTGACAGATCTGCTCGCTAAGGAAAACAGGAAATGTGTAACTATACAATAGATCACGTTACGGTGCTCTGCTTCTCGATTGGCTGTTTCATAGGCACGTCAACCGCTAGCCACCAACCACGAGAGGGCATGCATTGACTGCTCTGTAACACTAGAGGGCAGCATTTTATATGAGATAATCCTCCCTGTGTGAATCATTACGTTTCATTGTGGAACAGCTACAGTATTTAATTGAATTTAAATAGGAGAAAAATCATTCCGCATGACTCATTTGTATTACTTATGTTTGGCACAAATGTTTATTTCACCAATTAGAGTATGAACTAATGATTTGATCAAATCTAGATGGAGTGTGCATCCGATTGTAATCTACAACAGTCCAGCATCATGGAGAGCGACATAGCCACATACAGCCCACTACCGAAAGTAGCTAATGGTTTATCTATAACATTATTATTTCTGTTGTTAACCCAATCACAAGAGGAGGATTGTTCAATTGATAAAATACAATATGGGGCGGCAGGGCAGCCTAGTGGTTAGAGCGTTGGACTAGTAACCGGAAGGTTGCGAGTTCAAACCCCCGAGCTGGCAAGGTACAAGTTCTGCCCCTGAACAGGCAGTTAACCCACTGTTCCCGGACCGTCATTGAAAATAAGAATTTGTTCTTAACTGACTTGCCTGGTTAAATAAAGGTAAAATAAAAATAAATAAATATCAACATGTGATGCAAATTAAATATGGGTGATTTAGAGATTATTCACTGATCTTCCCATTGAGGATGTATCTATCTCTACTATGGATTGTTCCATGCACAGTCTCGTTCAACAACATGCAGTGTGAAATGTCAGCAAGGTGTGCAAATGAGCTCAGTGTCTCTTATCTTGATACAACATGGTTGGGAGGAACATTGACTTCAACAAAGGTAATTGGACAAGGTCCATTCAGGTCTCATAATGGGGTGCCCACGAATTCTCACAAACCTCAATGTAAAACCACTGTCTGGATGGGTCCCAAATGGAACCTGTGTCTGTTCCTGTTCCGATGTCTGTTCCTGTGCCTGTTCCTGTTCCTGTATCTGTTCCTGTGTCTGTGCCTGTTCCTGTGCCTGCTCTAAAGGTCCATAGAGTTCTCAATGTGTTTATTGGATTTCCACCCTTATTACATGACACAAACAGTAGCTACATCACCAGTAGTGTGTATAGACCAGTTGAATAAATGACTCTCTGGTACAGAGTGTAATAACATGGAGGAACACAGAAACAGCCCACAGAGGCACAGTGCTGTTGGAGGAGCACAGAAACAACCCACAGAGGCACAGTGCTGCTGGAGGAACACAAAAACAACCCACAGAGGCACAGTGCTGCTGGAGGAACACAGAAACAGCCCACAGAGGAACAGTGCTGCTGGAGGAGCACAGAAACAACCCACAGAGGCACAGTGCTGCTGGAGGAACACAGAAACAACACACAGAGGAACAGTGCAGCTGGAGGAGCACAGAAACAACCCACAGAGGCACAGTGCTGCTGGAGGAAACACAGAAACAACCCACAGAGGCACAGTGCTGCTGGAGGAGCACAGAAACAACCCACAGAGGCACAGTGCTGCTGGAGGAGCACAGAAACAACCCACATAGGCACAGTGCTGCTGGAGGAACACAGAAACAACCCACAGAGGCACAGTGCTGCTGGAGGAACACAGAAACAACCCACAGAGGAACAGTGCTGCTGGAGGAGCACAGAAACAACCCACCAAGGCACAGTGCTGCTGGAGGAACACAGAAACAACCCACAGAGGCACAGTGCTGCTGGAGGAGCACAGAAACAACCCACAGAGGCACAGTGCTGCTGGAGGAGCACAGAAACAGCCCACAGAGGAACAGTGCTGCTGGAGGAGCACAGAAACAACCCACCGAGGCACAGTGCTGCTGGAGGAAACACAGAAACAACCCACAGAGGCACAGTGCTGCTGGAGGAACACAGAAACAACCCACAGAGGCACAGTGCTGCTGGAGGAACACAGAAACAACCCACAGAGGCACAGTGCTGCTAGAGGAACACAAAAACAGCCCACAGAGGCACAGTGCTGCTGGAGGAACACAGAAACAACCCACAGAGGCACAGTGCTGCTGGAGGGTCACAGAAACAACCCACAGAGGCACAGTGCTGCTGGAGGAACACAGAAACAACCCACAGAGGCACAGTGCTGCTGGATATTCCTGTTGATCCTAGCTGCCAAAATTAAACACAATTACATTTTTGTGTTTGTGTATATATGGATGCATGGATGTTTTATAGCAAAAACCCTCCCACTTTGTTCCATTCAAACAGTAACAACAGTTTCAATAGAGGTAATCAAAAACATACAGTAGAAGCAAACCCATTATTATGTCATACGTCATTATTATGTCATACGTCATTATTATGTCATATGTCATCATTGTTCTGTCATCTATAGAATAAAAGTCTTCTCTGATTATACACTGTATCCAGATTCCTGTCACAGTGCTCTGAAGTGACTCAATAGTAAACGTTGAAATTTTGTTCCTTTCTATGAAGGGCAGCAGATAATTCCATATATTAGTGGCACAATCCAATTCAAGTTCCCCTTCCCTCTTAACCACGACAAGTCCCCATAGCAACCAGGTCTTGCACCGTGCTCCCGGGAACCGTATAGGTAAGGTTGATGATAGGGGTAAACAAGACACAGAGAGATGGTCAGATGTTTGGAACCGATAGATGATTCACACAGAGGCTGAGGATATAGAGAATCCCATGAGGTCATATAGAAGTCAATTACACTCATATGGCTTTATTGCATGACTGCAGATTCATTCTAAAGTCTATTGTACACAGTGAGCGATGCTCCGCAACCTAAAGATGAATCACACTGAGTGGGGATATTGGGAATCCCAGGGGATCATAGAAGACAGAATTGCAGTTATTGCTATGTGGTGTTACAGCGCCACTTCAGAATCATTTCAAAGTGGCCAGTGTAGCTCAGATCTACTGTATACTGTAGCTAGATACAGCTTTACAGCACCACTCCAGAATAATTTCAGTGTATCTCAGATCTATTGTATACTGTAGCTAGATACAGCTTTACAGCACCCCTCCAGAATCATTTCAGTGTATCTCAGATCTACTGTATACTGTAGCTAGATACAGCTTTACAGCACCCCTCCAGAATCATTTCAGTGTATCTCAGATCTACTGTATACTGTAGCTAGATACAGCTTTACAGCACCCCTCCAGAATCATTTCAGTGTATCTCAGATCTACTGTATACTGTAGCTAGATACAGCTTTACAGCACCACTCCAGAATCATTTCAGTGTAGCTCAGATCTACTGTATACTGTAGTTAGATACAGCTTTACAGCACCACTACAGATTCATTTCAGAGTGTATTTCAGTGTAGCTCAGATCTACTGTATACTGTAGCTAGATACAGCTTTACAGCACCACTACAGATTCATTTCAGAGTGTATTTCAGTGTAGCTCAGATCTACTGTATACTGTAGCTAGATACAGCTTTACTGTACCACTCCAGATTCATTTCAGAGTGTATTTCAGTGTAGCTCAGATCTACTGTATACTGTAGTTAGATACAGCTTTACAGCACCACTCCAGATTCATTTCAGAGTGTATTTCAGTGTAGCTAAGAGCCATTGGGGAACAACAACGATATATATATATATATATATATATATATATATATATATATATATATATATATATATATATATATATTTTAGGCATAGAGGACATGCTGTGTAAAAGTTGATGTGTGAAGACAGAAGACGCAGCAGTGGAAACGTGATAAACACTGGATGAATCATCTAAAAGGGTCTATTTCTGACCTGCTTTACGACAGCGAGCTTTAGAGCATCACTAATATATGCACATTACGTCTGTGTGTATGTTGCCCTGATCATACTGCTCCCTGTCACTGAGCATGACGGGTGGCATGATGGGTGGCATGATGGGTGGCATGGTGGGTGGCATGATTGGTGGCATGGTGGGTGGCCATGGTGGGCGGCATGGTGGGTGGCATGACGGGTGGCATGATGGGTGGCATGGTGGGTGGCATGGTGGGTGACATGATGGGTGGCATGGTGGGTGGCATGATGGGTGGCATGGTGGGTGGCATGATGGGTGGCATGGTGGGTGGCATGGTGGGTGGCATGACGGGTGGCATGGTGGGTGGCATGGTGGGTGGCATGACAGGTGGCATGATGGGTGGCATGATGGGTGGCATGGTGGGTGGCATGACGGGTGGCATGGTGGGTGGCATGACGGGTGGCATGGTGGGTGGCATGATGGGTGGCATGATGGGTGGCATGGCGTGTGGCATGGTGGGTGGCACGGCGGGTGGCATGGTGGGTGGCATGACGGTTGGCATGGTAGGTGGCATGATGGGTGGCATGATGGGTGGCAAATATGGGTGGCATGGCGGGTGGCATGGTGGGTGGCATTACTGGTGGCATAAATGATCGGCTATGGAAAGCCAACTGACATTTACTCCTGAGGTGCTGACCTGTTGCACCCTCTCACAACCATTGTCAAATAAAATAAAATAACATGTATTTGTCACATACACATGGTTAGCAGATGTTAATGGTCACATACACATGGTTAGCAGATGTTAATGCGAGTGTAGAGAAATGCTTGTGCTTCTAGTTCCGACAATGCAGTAATAACCAATGAGTAATCTAACCTAACAATTCCAAAACTACTACCTTATACACACAAGTGTAAAGGGATAAAGAATATGTACATAAAGATATATGAATGAGTGATGGTACAGAACGGCATAGACAAGATGCAGTAGATGGTATCGAGTACAGTATATACATATGAGATGAGTAATGTAGGGTATGTAAACAAAGTGGCATAGTTTAAAGTGGCTAGTGATACATGTATTACATAAAGATGCAGTAGATGATATAGAGTACAGTATATACATATACATATGAGATGAGTAATGTAGGGTATGTAAACATTGTATTAAGTAGCATTGTGACTATTATTATTTGACTCTGCTGGTCATCTATGAACTTTTGAACATCTTGGCCATGTACTGTTATAATCTCTACCTGGCACAGCCAGAAGAGGACTGGCCTCCCCTCAGAGCCTGGTTCCTCTCTAGGTTTCTTCCTGTTCCTGCCTCTCTAGGGAGTTTTCCCCAGCCACCGTGCTTCTACATCTGCATTGTTTGCTGTTTGGGGTTTCAGGCTGGGTTTCTGTACAGCACTTTGTGACATCTGCTGATGTAAAAATGGCTTTATAAATAAATACATTTGATTGATTGATGGACGGATGGCATGGATGGGTGGCATGACGGGTGGCATAGATGGGTGGCATGGCGGGTGGCATAGACAGGTGGCATGGACGGGTGGCATGGATGGGTGGCATGGACGGGTGGCATAGACAGGTGGCATGGACGGCTGGCATAGGCAGGTGGCATGGACGGGTGGCATGACGGGTGGCATAGATGGGTGGCATGGACGGGTGGCATAGACAGGTGGCATGGACGGGTGGCATGACGGGTGGCATAGATGGGTGGCATGGATGGGTGGCATGGACGGGTGGCATGGATGGGTGGCATGGACGGGTGGCATGGATGGGTGGCATGAAATGCATAATAGATGTATAGTAGGAAAATACTATTATGTGGTACTTAACAGCACCATAAACAGTGTCAGTGTTTCCTCACACTGATGGAGAACAGCCTTTTATTCTAGCATGATGTGATGTGCGACCCAAATGGCACCCTATTCCCTATATAGTGCACTACGTTTGACCAGGGCCCATAGGGTCTAAAGTAGTGCACTATGTAGGGAATGGGGTGCCATTTGCGACACAGTCATGGTGTGGAGAGGTTGTGGATAATGAATAACATCACTCAGCACACTGTAACACTCAGAAGCGAAGGATCTGCAAGCTGCTAGACACAAATCTCAGCTTCAATACATCCTGTCAGATATGTGCCTTCCTGCTGATAAGTACTGTACAAATCACCTTTTCTTCACGACTGTCACAAAGGACCTGGGTGAAACAGGACAGAGAGAAGTGCTCTCACAGAGCCCAGAGTAACGGTAGAAACACATCATGTCACAATATGACATTTACCACAGTCTGCATCTCTAGGAATTCATTTCCTCCAGGAATATGAAGTGACCAGTCAATACAGATGTTGACTTGATGCTTCTAAATCCACATGGGTCATGTTGATACATGGATGCTGAGGGGGAAACACCAATGTTCTTTTACATTACATTGTAAAGGATACAAGTCCTTATACCTGACTTTTATCAATCACATTCAACATGGATTCAATTGGAAAGAGTCTAGTTTAGGGGTGGATGTCGTCTATTCCTTTTGTATTCTGTGGAAGAAAGGCTTTTCATTAGGCCCATGTGGCTGATGGTCACAAAGTACTGGTCTATGTCTACAATTAATATTGACAGAAAATGGAAATGAGGGACATTGAAGGAAATGAATGTGCACTCACGTGTGAAGCCAGGGGAGGTGTTCATATTGAAGCCTAGATGTTCATTACACTCTGGGAATGCGCACTGCGCACCTACCTATACAGCACATTCTGATTTCATCCGTGCATCCAGAGCCATATTTAAACAGGCCTCCAGCTCTGATGCACCTGTCGTTGCTGCCCATCTTTTCTGGGACGGTGATGGCCCGTACAACATGTCATAGACAGACGATGCTTGCAGGGTTACCCAACCACATAGCGCCGGGCGGCCAAACTGACGTTTCTTGAAGGTATGTAGCTATCAATGGAGCAGCAAATTCAGGGTGAGTCGTCAGGCAAATACGACGCTACTACCAGCTACCAGCACTTGTTGCTGCTGCGCAGAACTACTGCGCATCATCGGGCGAGAGATAGTGGCCGAATTGCCAATAGGAAAGTATTGGACCTAATTTTCTGAACATAATTAACAATGGAAAAAAAATGGTAACCAAAAAATCTTGTAAGGGACAATGAGTTTACAACTCAATTATAGTGGCAATGGCAGTTCGGAGCGGGAGGACGCGGGAGGAACTGATGAGACAGGTGAACACGACTTTGCGCTTATAAAAGCTGGGGTTTTGGGATTGATTTTTGTCTTAGCCACATGTGGGAATTTGTGCCTTCTGCATGCACTTTGGAGGAAGCGCAAGATGAATACAAGGACCCAACTGTTCCTTCTGCACCTGTGTTTTGCGGACCTAGTGGTCGCTTTCTTCCAAGTCCTACCGCAGTTCTGCATGGAGATTACGCACCGGTTCCGGGGCTCAGATTTCGTCTGTAGGTCGGTGAAATATCTTCAGGTGGTTGGGATGTTCGCCTCCACATACATGATAGTGGCCATGACCATAGATCGGTACCATGCGGTCTGCAAACCCATGGTGTCGTTCTTGAAGGGTTCTTTTAAGAGGTACGTCGCCATAGGCGCAGCGTGGCTGGTCTCTCTGGCTTTCAGCACTCCGCAACTCTTCATCTTCTCTCTCCAAGAACTAGAGGACAACCTGTATGATTGTTGGGCGACATTTATCGAACCTTGGGGTTCTAAAATATACATCAGCTGGATTACTTTATCAGTGTTTGTTCTCCCGGTTATCATCTTGCTGTACTGCCAGATTAAAATATGCACGGGGATATACTTTAACATGAAGAGAAAGGCGCTCCAGGCTTCCACGAGCGTCAGGCGCACGGGCACCAAAGGGGTCTCGAGCGCGATGTTGAAGACGGTCAAAATGACATTCGTCATCATTATGGTCTACTCGATATGCTGGAGCCCCTTCTTTGTGGTCCAGTTGTGGTCTGCATGGAGTCCCAGTACAGCGCCCACAAATGGTAAATTCGATTTTATTTGTGTACCTGCTTGTCATTTTACTACATTGTTAGGAGCACAGGTATCTAGAAACCACAGGTATCTAGAAGCCACAGGTATCTAGAAGCCACGGGTATCTAGAAGCCACAGGTATCTAGAAGCCACAGGTATCTAGAAGCCACAGGTATCTAGAAACCACAGGTATCTAGAAGCCACAGGTATCTAGAAGCCACAGGTATCTAGAAGCCACAGGTATCTAGAAGCCACAGGTATCTAGAAGCCACAGGTATCTAGAAACCACAGGTATCTAGAAGCCACAGGTATCTAGAAGCCACGGGTATCTAGAAGCCACAGGTATCTAGAAGCCACAGGTATCTAGAAGCCACAGGTATCTAGAAACCACAGGTATCTAGAAGCCACAGGTATCTAGAAGCCACAGGTATCTAGAAGCCACAGGTATCTAGAAGCCACAGGTATCTAGAAGCCACAGGTATCTAGAAACCACAGGTATCTAGAAGCCACGGGTATCTAGAAGCCACAGGTATCTAGAAGCCACAGGTATCTAGAAGCCACAGGTATCTAGAAGCCACAGGTATCTAGAAGCCACAGGTATCCAGAAGCCACAGGTATCTAGAAGCCACAGGTATCTAGTTTAATCACACTGATTGGCCTCCAGTTCCATTGATTTGCATGACCTTTCCCATTCTTTCTGTGGATTCCTGTAGTGCTATTTTTATCATGCCATATCTCCCCCCCCCCCCCCCCCCTCTCTCTCTCTCTCTCTCTCTCTCTCTCAGGTCCACTGTTTGTCATCATCATGCTGCTTGCCAGTCTAAACAGCTGTACCAACCCCTGGATCTATCTTTACTACAGCTAGGAGACACTATGTTGGACTAGCTCTGGCCCAGGGCGCTACTTTCAGCTTCACAGAAGGCTCAGCATCAGCAAGACGACCATTTTAGCTCTCAGCAGTAAGCAAATGTAATGTATGTTCTGTCAAGCTAATATTCTATAAGAGGTGCAGGAACTGGAGCAGTAGAACATTTGAGGTGTCTTTACATAGATATCTGTATGTTCTCTGTTTTGCGTAATGCAACAATAAAACACGTCTGTACACGATTTGAATAATTCACTGAACACGTCTGAATGTATCTATCTACTAATACGAACATTATTTTAAAACCCTGGTGCAACACTCTGCTCAGGAGGAGTGTAAATGTTTCCTGTAGGTGGGGTCATGTGGTTGTGCTGACTGTGTTTCCTGTAGGTGTGGTCATGTGGTTGTGCTGACTGTGTTTCCTGTAGGTGGGGTCATGTGGTTGTGCTGACTGTGTTTCCTGTAGGTGGGGCCATGTGGTTGTGCTGACTGTGTTTCCTGTAGGTGGGGTCATGTGGTTGTGCTGACTGTGTTTCCTGTAGGTGGGGTCATGTGGTTGTGCTGACTGTGTTTCCTGTAGGTGGGGTCATGTGGTTGTGCTGACTGTGTTTCCTGTAGGTGGGGTCATGTGGTTGTGCTGACTGTGTTTCATGTTGAACATTACTCTGCTCAGGAGGAGTGTAAATGTTTCCTGTAGGTGGGGTCATGTGGTTGTGCTGACTGTGTTTCATGTTGAACATTACTCTGCTCAGGAGGAGTGTAAATGTTTCCTGTAGGTGGGGTCATGTGGTTGTGCTGACTGTGTTTCATGTTGAACATTACTCTGCTCAGGAGGAGTGTAAATGTTTCCTGTAGGTGGGGTCATGTGGTTGTGCTGACTGTGTTTCATGTTGAACATTACTCTGCTCAGGAGGAGTGTAAATGTTTCCTGTAGGTGGGGTCATGTGGTTGTGCTGACTGTGTTTCATGTTGAACATTACTCTGCTCAAGAGGAGTGTAAATGTTTCCTGTAGGTGGGGTCATGTGGTTGTGCTGACTGTGTTTCATGTTGAACACTACTCTACTGTTGTGTTGATTGCTTCTGCCTTCTCGACCAGGCCTCCCGTGAGACTCTGTGTCTCAAATGGCTTTTCCTGGTTAAATAAAGGTGAAATAAAAAGTTCCACAGGGAAGTTAAATAATTCAGGGGTTTCTGGGAAAGCACACTGTCAAAGGAATAACTCCAATGACTGACATATGCTTGTGCTCTCTCCCTTCTAGCTTCAAACAAAATGGTATGACACATGCAGGCAGGGTTGGGGAGTATCTGATTACATGTAATCTGATAACCATCAGTTACCTTACCGGCAATAATATTGTAATCAGATTACAGATGCTGTTGAAATACTAGATGGTTACGTCTTCCATTACTTTTAAATTCAAAAAGGATGTTTGCAGGAAAAAATACATTATGACACCTTTATGTTTCCTCAATGACATTCAATTGTAAAAATACGCAAGTTAAAGTTTGTTTCACCTGTGCAAGTCTGACTACCAATCAGAGAGCACTATGATGACACACCAAATGATGACCACCAATCAGAGAGCACTATGATGACACACCAAATGATGACCACCAATCAGAGAGCACTATGATGACACACCAAATGATGACCACCAATCAGAGAGCACTATGATGACACACCAAATGATGACCACCAATCAGAGAGCACTATGATGACACACCAAATGATGACCACCAATCAGAGACTACTATGATGACACACATTTGATGGATCCATTTTGTCTTCTTCTAATGCCTCTTAAAGGGAAAATAATCAGATGACATTACTGAGTTTGGGCAATCCAAAGTTACATTACTGATTACAATGTTGGACAGACTAACTAATAACTGTAACGGATTACATTTAGAAAGTAACCCACCCGACCCTGCATGCATGCTATTGACAGTTTGGTAACACTTTATGTTAAGGTCCCTTAATAAACAATATAGAAACAGTTTGTAAAGAGATGACTTAGCACTTATTCATCATTATTCCTACATTTGTAAATGTCATTAAGAAATCTCTAAATAGTCATTTACGCATTTATAAACGTTATTTTAAATCATTTATTAACGATTTATGAGATCATTCATAAATTGTTTCATCATAGTATGTTAACTAGTAAATGATTAATCATCTACAATTAATGTACTTATTTGTCAACCTAAGTTATTGTCAACATAAGATTATTGATCATGTATTTGTTAATGGTTGATTAATGGTTTGACTCAGCATATATTTACATATTTATAAATGTATTTATATACAGTATGTCATGAATGGTATATTTATTCATTGTTAATGAGTACATTTATAAATGTGAGAACATTTACTTACTAATACCTCAGTTGATGATTAATTTAAATCCTTATAAACTATTTACTAATTATTAATAAGCTATTTTGCAGCCCCTAATATAATGTTGTGAATCCAATGAGTTGCTTTAGCATTACCTAGCCTAGCATGCTGACGAAAAATGCAGTTTAATGAAAAACAAGCATTATTTAAATCTTCTCAGTTTTGTGGCTTGGATAATGGGATAATTAGGAGTACAAGCAACACCTTTATTCACGAATTGACGTACGTTTTTCAAGTCAAAACCCTCATCCGTCCCTGAGGTGAAAACATATTGGACAGTTATGATTTGAAGGCAGACTGAACTTCAAGTTGAGTCTTGGCTAACTAAACACAGTAACATAGAGGACCAGTCTAAAGTCTGGACACACCTACTCATTCAAGGGTTTTTCTTTATTTTTACTATTTTCTACATTGGAGAATAATAGTGGAGACATCAAAACTATGAAATAACACATATGTAGTAACCAGAAAAGTGTTAAAACAAATCAAAATATAATTTATACTTGAGATTCTTCAAAGTAGCCACCCTTTGCCTTGATGACAGCTCTGCACACTCTTGGCATTCTCTCAACCAGCTTCATGAGGTAGTCTTTTGACTGCTACTGTATATAAACTACTACTGTATATAAATACATTGATAAAAATGTATATAAATGGTGAGTCAAACCATTAATCAACCATTAACAAATGCCTTATAACTAATCTTATGAGTTGACAAAAACTCCTTTATAACAATGTTGTTATGATTGCTCCTGGCTGTGGTTTTCTTCATGGTCACTTACTGTGAATTTCAGACTGCCTGAATAACAGACCATGAAATGACAAACACAAGACGATTTATTCTCTTCACAAACGTTTATCCATCTTGTAAACATGCAGACAATAGAACAAAGGACTTGATTACAAATTGCCTGTGAGGAAGAGAAATGCCTTTCATGTTCACTTTGAAAGCTATCATCATACTTCAGCAAGTGTGTGGTACATGGCCAATATACCACGGCTAAGGGCTGTGTCCAGGCACTCTGTGTTGCGTTGCGCTTCAGAACAGCCCTTAGCCGTGGTGTATTGGTCATATACCACACCCCCTCATGCCAATATAGGATATGTAGTATGGCTTGTCCAACGGGTTTCATAACCACTACCTGCATTCACATAATGACTGTACTTTGTCTTTAAGGGGGCAGGCTGCGTTTCCTACATCCATCTTTGGGCTTTGAAATTAATTCTATCTACCCATCGATTCTTAAAGAATATTACTTAGGAATGACCTATGAGTTTAGTTTAATTGTCGTACCCTATCAGAACCCAATCGAAAAACTTGTTTTACTCCAATATTTGTAAACAATGCAATTGTAAACAGTGTATAGCCTCAAAACATGGTTAAACATATAGTTCTCCCTCAGCTTTTTACCAAAACAGTGGTGTGGTGCTGCTTTAATATAGTTTATAAAGACCCACTGTTCCTAAGACATGGCTCCTACATGTTACTGTATGTGCTGTACTGTAGGGTTTATTCTACAGGTTACAGTTAGATTACCTCACCTGTCACTTACCTGCCTTTATAGAATTAACTGAAGTTAGATTACCTCACCTGCCTTTATAGAATTAACTGAAGTTAGATTACCTCACCTGTCACTTACCTGCCTTTATAGAATTAACTGAAGTTAGATTACCTCACCTGTCACTCACCTGCCTTTATAGAATTAACTGGTTAGATTACCTCACCTGTCACTCATCTGCCTTTATAGAATTAACTGAAGTTAGATTACCTCACCTGTCACTCACCTGCCTTTATAGAATTAACTGAAGTTAGATTACCTCACCTGTCACTCACCTGCCTTTATAGAATTAACTGAAGTTAGATTACCTCACCTGTCACTCACCTGCCTTTATAGAATTAACTGAAGTTAGATTACCTCACCTGTCACTCACCTGCCTTTATAGAATTAACTGAAGTTAGATTACCTCACCTGTCACTCACCTGCCTTTATAGAATTAACTGAAGAACATGTTGTTCATTTACTTGATGAACAAGCCTCAATTAGCCTTGATGGACACCGACTGAGCATTCAATACAAAATCAATTAAGAGACTTCTCTCCCAGCCAATCAGTCCCAATTACAGATGATTTCTAATGAACAATGACGGGAACACCTGTCAGCAACCACAGGTTTGTTTACTTGGCTCGTCTTGTACTGCAAACAAACACTCAATTTGGACTCTTCATTGGCTTCTATGGTTCAGAGTGGTTACTGTGGGGCTTTTGTGTCTCCATGGCAATTGTAGGCTAAGCTATATTAGCATGTCTTGGGAGTGGTGATGGCCACTCCTCCCCATTGACACTGTAGTGGTTCTAAGTGTGCTTGTGAGCGAGCGAGAGAGACAGAGAGAGACAGAGAGAGAGAGACAGAGAGAGAGACAGAAAGAGAGAGAGAGACTGTAGTGGTCCTCATACCCTTCTTTAGTCCCTCTGTGATCAGACATGTCATCCTCTATCTCCAGGAGAGACCAACAGCTGTGATCAGACATGTCATCCTCCATCTCCAGGAGAGATCAGCAGCTGTGATCAGACATGTCATCCTCCATCTCCAGGAGAGATCAACAGCTGTGATCAGACATGTCCTCCTTCATCTCCAGGAGAGACCAACAGCTCTGTGATCAGACATGTCATCTTCCATCTCCAGGAGAGACCAACAGCTGTGATCAGACATGTCATCCTCCATCTCCAGGAGAGATCAACAGCTGTGATCAGACATGTCATCCTCCATCTCCAGGAGAGACCAACAGCTGTGATCAGACATGTCCTCCTCCATCTCCAAGAGAGATCAACAGCTCTGTGATCAGACATGTCATCCTCTATCTCCAGGAGAGACCAACAGCTCTGTGATCCGACATGTCATCTTCCATCTCCAGGAGAGATCAACAGCTGTGATCAGACATGTCATCCTCCATCTCCAGGAGAGACCAACAGTCAGGCTTAACATGAAGCTTGAGTGATCATTAAAGAATGCCCTGGTATGTCCATCTAATCCCTTCACATACATTAAAAGCACAGTCTCAGAGATAGATTGGATGTCTTCATGTGGGCATCCCAAATGGCTCCCTATTCCCCATATAGGGTTATGGTCATAAGTAGTGCACTATAAAGGGAATAGGGTGCCATTTGGGACATAATCATGGTGAATGAATTGGATGTCTTCGTGTCTCATCTCCTCCACCCTCAGTGGGTTGGTTAACAGCCGGATGCATCTGGTTTTCAGGGGAAATAGGAAGAATCTGTGACGGGACTTCCGCTTTAGGACGTCAACAAGGCAACACTCCCTCTTAACTCCTCCTCCACATTTATTGGATTGGTTCAACAGTGCAGAAGAGAACCTCCCCCGACAACACATTCTTCTCATCAGGACCAGAGAGAAACGCCCGCTGCGGCAGGTTACTGATGTGCATGAAACACGTGGAACAGCGCCATGACTCAATTGAACCAATAATGATCGTGTAAATACGTCCAGAAAACACTTTTTTTTCTCTTTCTGGTCATTTTTCTCAAATGAAAATCAAAAAACGACTGACCTGTTCTGACAACACCATGCATAATACATGTTTATACTTTAGACTCAAGGTGATTAGTAGCTTGCCTTAACCTACTAGAAGTGTACTCTGTCTTTGAATGGACATAACACAGTGGATGGATGCTTCATTTAGCATTAACCTTTCACAAACAACAACACCATCAAAAGACTTCTCACTCTGAAATGAAATTAGACTCTAAGTGCAGAACAAACAATGGCCCCCATTAAGTCTGTTTGTTTAGAGTCTTGACTAATGCGTTGGAATAATGCTAAACACCTCATTTATTCACACGAGTCGTTCAGGCAAGTGCAGTCAGAGAGCGTGTTCCAAATGGGCCAGAGTAGTGTGTTACACAGCCCCTTTGGGAAGCAGACCAGGCCTCGGGTCCCAGGGATGGAAGGCGTTTCTCTCAGGGGATGGAGGCAGAAAGATGCAGGGGTGAATCCTAACGAATGTTGACGTAGTCGTGCAGCGATGTCACCGGGAGACTAAGTGAACATTTGGCATCTAATGATAGCCTTTAGAAAGGTCAGTTATGACGAATGCATCAGCATATAATTAGCATTGATAAAACCTAACAACCACTTGTCTTTTGTTATGACTACGGGTACAATTAAAGTAAGTGCTTTTCTAGGGCAAAAAGTCAGTGCTTAGATGTTCAGTTCAACCATACCTGGAGTTCTCCCTGTATCCACACAAACCCTGTGAATCGGCTGCTGCTCCAAAAACATGGATCAATGAGTTAGCGGCTAACTGTCCAAAACGGCCTGAAATAACTTCACAGTTCTGAAGTTTCCAATAAAAACAATATTTCCAATAAAAACAACCAATAAAAAAAATAGCTTTCTTAATCAACCAGAACATCAACAGTTACATGTGGCTGCTAATCAAAGTTAGCTGGCTAAGTTAACAATCCTGCTGTCTGAAATACCCCACTGGGTTGGTGCAGTGCAGACATTACGCCTGCCCGATGGCAGGTTGCATTCTGCATAGGATCTAGGATACAAACAGGATGAGACTATCACTTGGCAACAGACAGAGCTGAGAGCATTTTGAGGGCCATGTTCTAATGTAATATAAAGTTCATTAGATGTGTTGCGAACACAAAGGTACTGCATTGAAACACACAAGCACAGCAATTAACATCTGGAATTGAATAAATGTTGTTTTCCTATCACCGACATGATTGGTTGTTGTGTCCTTGTATTTGTGCTGCTGCTACATTCTATTGGACAGAGACAGAACAAGGGCGTGGGCCAATCATCTAGAGCCAAAGACAGGACCTATAGGCCAATCTTTACATTATCAAAGTCAACCTATATGATTTTAAATCGTCAGTGAAGTCCCAAGCTTCTTCATTACTGCTCAAAAGTTCTTCTCGGATATCAATAACATTGCTGTGAAGTTGACTTTGTAGCATTGCAGACTAGTAATCAATCAGTCATCTCAGTGTACATGCTGTTCTTTTTACCCGAGATCAATAAACTGGGAAAGTGACAATGTCGTGTGTCTTCAGAGTGGCTCTGTGAGGCGTGTGACGTTTCTCTTATAGATCTCAGGTCCAAATTACAGCGTGTCGTCTCCACTGTGATTAGAGCTCCCTTCATCTCACAATAGTCTACAAGCAGCCCTTCCTACAAGCAGCCCTTCCTACAGGCAGCCCTTCCTACAGGCAGCCCTTCCTACAGGCAGCCCTTCCTACAGGCAGCCCTTGCTACAAGCAGCCCTTCCTACAAGCAGCCCTTCCTACAAGCAGCCCTTGCTACAAGCAGCCCTTCCTACAAGCAGCCCTTGCTACAAGCAGCCCTTCCTACAAGCAGCCCTTCCAACAAGCAGCCCTTCCTACAAGCAGCCCTTCCTACAAGCAGCCCTTCTATTCTATTCTGCTTTATGTATCTGCTATATCTCTCTACTGTTGCTCCTTTGGAATGCTAGTGGTTGCTCACATTATGTTTCACTACAAGTGAAATGAAACGGTCAGTTCTGGTTTGAGGTTACGCCACGTTCATAACAACTGTGAACTCGGAAATCTCAGACTTCAGTGCGTTCAAAACATCTGTGAATTTGGATTAAAACGAGCTCCGAGCTCTGGGAAAAATAGTTTTGAACGGTCGTTCAACTCGGAATTCCAAGTCGGGAACTCAGGCCTCTGAAGCCCGGGAACTCAGGCCTCTGAAGCCCGGGAACTCAGGCCTCTGAAGCCCGGGAACTCAGGCCTCTGAAGCTCGGGAACTCAGGCCTCTGAAGCCCGGGAACTCAGACCTCTGAAGCCCGGGAACTCAGGCCTCTGAAGCCCGGGAACTCAGGCCTCTGAAGCTCGGGAACTCAGGCCTCTGAAGCACGGGAACTCAGGCCTCTGAAGCCCGGGAACTCAGGCCTCTGAAGCTCGGGAACTCAGACCTCTGAAGCCCGGGAACTCAGGCCTCTGAAGCCCGGGAACTCAGGCCTCTTAAGCCCGGGAACTCAGGCCTCTTAAGCCCGGGAACTCAGGCCTCTGAAGCCCGGGAACTCAGACCTCTGAAGCTCGGGAACTCAGGCCTCTGAAGCCCGGGAACTCCATAAAATATAAGGTCAAATCATAATGTCAGCGATCCACAGGTAGGAAGGTCGGAGCTCCAGAAAGAGTCGGAGCTAGACCCCCCCCAGCTGCATAAAGCTCCAACATGAAGCTCACTGACGTCATGATTTGACCCCCCCCAGTTGTCTTGAAAGCACCATCAGCTTCATCATGACACGTGTGATGTCATTGCATTGATAAAAGGGTTGCAGGTAATGTAAGCCATTTCCATCAAGAAAGAGGACCGCAGTGTTGCATTTTCAGTGATGAGAAATCAGTTGACCATTTAATTTCTTTATGGAAAGAAGTAGAGGACGCCCAACCAATGGGAGTCAAGGAGCAACCAGTTACATCATCAAAAAGGTGCAAAGCTTGTTTAACATTCAAATATATGATTTTATTTGAGAAAGTATTAAAAGCTTGACGTTTCGGCCTTCAACGGTCTTCACCAGAACCGGTTCATTTATCAGAACCTGTCTATTTAAGGAAATTGACGAAGGCCCGAAACGTCAAGCTTTTAATAGTTGCTTGAATAAAAAATATATTTTGAATAGTGAGGAAGCGTTGCACCTTTTCCTATTCAACCATTTAATTAGAACCAAGAAGATGCACCTAAAACGGTGTAGTCGTCTCAGTCACTCGGATACTTACGTACCGCAGGCTGCTTGTTATTATCCAAATAAACATAAAACATTAGTGAAAAACACCTTTTCATACATTAATAACCAGTAAGGATCCGTATGACCGCACAGTAGATTTGATATGATATACGAATACTATACCATTGAATAAAACAAGCAGCCATCTGTAGCACAAGAATAGGGAATATCACGTCCCTTAAAACGCTCCAAATTACACCACTAATATTGACAATATGTCAGTCAGTGATGTCGAAACATGAAACAGTAGTGCATCGTGCCAGGGCCTGTCCTAAAGACACAGTGCCACCTAGCGGAGACAAACGGAAGAGCTAGAACGAGCTGGAGAACAGATTGTAGCCTTGGCCAACGTTCTTTGAGAAGGGCCTCACTACTAGTAAGTAATATAACTCTGGTGAAACATGTAAACAGATAATAAATAAGTACAAGTGATTGAGACTGTAATAACCCTGTAATAACCCTGTAATAACCCTGTAATAACTAGACAAAATACATCTCATTAGAAAGACCGTTGTTAATGGAAACAAAGCACTGAGGTTAAGACATCAGAGCAACGCAGAAGTAATATAGTCCTCTAGTAATTTCTGCTTTTCTTTTAAAACAACGTTGCTCTTCTTCAGATGTGCCATCTCGCTCTCAAGCGATCGTATTTTAGCCATGGTGCTTTCCTCTCTCCTATCCAGCTCCATGATCTTGGTGTGGAGGCTGGCTGTCTTCCTCCACAGCTGTTCCTGGTCCGTGTCCTGTTTGGAGTAGGAGTGCTCGTACACAGAGATGTGTCCCCCCTCCCCGGGGCCCTCCTCCCGGTCTCCCACCCACTCCTCCCTCCGCAGCTCCAGAGGGAAGATCCTAAACGTCTGACCGAGGGCCACATGGAGGGCGTCCACCGTGGCTTCACATTCAGAGAAACGGCCGACAGGGACGACGGATTCACAGCAGAGCACAGTCACAGTGGAGTCCAGTGTATCCAGCTGCTGCAGTGTCTGTGTCTCACCAGACAGGTTCAAGCATGAGGCTGTCAGTATCCCACCACTGTCTCCAGATAGTTCTCTGTTCACCTCACACACTGCAGCCTGGGTCTCTGAGAGCATCACCTCCCCCGGGACCATTTCACTAGGAGTAGAGGCCTCTGTGTCTGAAACAAGCGGCCTTTCATATAACAGTGTAGTGACCGTAGATTCACTGGCATCCTCAGGGTTAGGGACAGGAGTGACACTCACCACGACTGGTTCCACTCTGACTGACCTTTTCAGAATCAGAGGTGTATTCTTGCCAGGAGGGGAGGGGGAGCGGATGAGTTCAATGTTGGCGTTGCATATCCTGGTTTTGGGCTTGGTGGTGTTCTTACTGGTGGAAACGGTTTTATCTTCGTCCTGGGGGGAAAGAGTGATGATTAAACACAAACAGAAATCATGCTGTCATAATATAGCCGTGTATAGTGCTGTAATTTATGTATTTTTATTTGGGGGGATTTGTGTGTTATTTTGTATTATTAGGTGAACTGCATTGTTGGATCTAGAAATGAAAGCGTTTCACTGTAAAATATGTTGTACGACCGATACAATGTGATGTTGCACTTTAATCAATTCCAGGGATGGTTCAATTCAAAATCAAGGCAGTCAACTTAAAAAACTATTCAAAATCAAGGCAGTCAACTTAAAAAACTATTCAAAATCAAGGCAGTCAACTTAAAAAACAATTCAAAATCAAGGCAGTCAACTTAAAAAACAATTCAAAATCAAGGCAGTCAACTTAAAAAACTATTCAAAATCAAGGCAGTCAACTTAAAAAACTATTCAAAATCAAGGCAGTCAACTTAAAAAACTATTCAAAATCAAGGCAGTCAACTTAAAAAACAATTCCAAATGTGAAAAAACAGCATCTATTTTCAATGACTTCTCAGTAAACTGAGGAGTAGAAGATATTCATTTCAAAACTTTTTTTTCCATTGTTGAATTTTAAATGAAAATAAATTCCTGAATCGACTGGCTTCACATTGAATTGACCCCAGCCCCGATGAATCCCAAAGAAAATATCCCCACACAATGCTTTGTACACTGAAATGACGATCAGCGTAAAATGCATGATCAAACTAATGTGAAACTCTAATAGCTGTCACTATTCTGGAAATGTGCATTAAGACTTCTGATAATTTTGTTGGGTGTCACAGAAGGGGTGTCTGTCTACTTACATCGTGTGTGTGAGGGAAGATGGTAGGGAAGGCCGTGTGTTTCAGGTACCGGATCCCCCATCGCAGGTCAAAGCAGTCCTCAGTGAAATGTTCACTACACAGGTACTGGTGTCTGCTGGGGGTCCACTCCTCTCGCTTCATGTTGTCTACCCATATCTGCAGCCTGACCTCATCTTGCAAAGGGAACCTGTGTGAGGAGACAATACAAACATGTTGTTAAGACAGCTACATTTGTTGACATGCCCTATTTCGATTTGTCAGCCCCATCCAAATGATCAAGATTACATACAACGCATTGCTTCTGTAACGTTACTAGTGTTTCAGCCTAGGCTGAAGACCAAGAAACACAATAACAACAAATGCAGCACCAGTCATTCGTCAATTGTTATACACAAAGGTAAACAAAGGAGGCTTTGTGTTTTTCTATGACAGCTAACTATTTGTTCTGAGGGCACTGCTGGATACACAACGCTAGCCAGCAACCAATATGAGCATGCTCGTTAAGCTAGCTAGAAGTAGGACTGTATCTGCACATAGAAACGTGATGGGAAAATAATAGATACCGTACGGGTAAAAGCTTATTCTCTTGTTTTCTTTAGCGGGTGTTCCTCCACGATTTTTGCAAAGTTTTACAGCACAGTAACGGGGCATATTTCACCTGAAAATACATTAAACGTCTGTACGCGGAAGTCTTTCGGTCTTCCTCTACTGTATGGCTGCGGCAGAGAAGAGAGTTGCTGCGGCACGTAAGTTGTGGCTTAGTGTCCAAATGACACTGCCATCTAGCGCTTGGCGGTGGAACTGCCATTCTGCATTTAGATGTTACAGTTTTTTTACAATCACTTTAGCACTAATTTCGGAACCTTGATGTCATTTTTCAAAACTCTATACACAAAACTCACAACCAATGATCAAAATGCAAACTTTTCAAAACTCTAACACTTTTTCCAATTGCTTGGATACAGTACACATAAAGCTAAGAGCATTTGTTCATTTAACTAAAATGACCTGTTCAAAGTGACACAACTTAACATCAAAGTATTACCATTTCAAAATGCAATTCACACATTACATCTGAGATGACTGTCTATTCACACATTACATCTGAGATGACTGTCTATTCACACATTACATCTGAGATGACTGTCTATTCACACATTACATCTGAGATGACTGTCTATTCACACATTACATCTGAGATGACTGTCTATTCACACATTACATCTGAGATGACTGTCTATTCACACATTACATCTAAGATGACTGTCTATTCACACATTACATCTGAGATGACTGTCTATTCACACATTACATCTGAGATGACTGTCTATTCACACATTACATCTGAGATGACTGTCTATTCACACATTACATCTGAGATGACTGTCTATTCACACACTACATCTGAGATGACTGTCTATTCACACATTACATCTGAGATGACTGTCTATTCACACACTACATCTGAGATGACTGTCTATTCACACATTACATCTGAGATGACTGTCTATTCACACATTACATCTGAGATGACTGTCTATTCACACATTACATCTGAGATGACTGTCTATTCACACATTACATCTGAGATGACTGTCTATTCACACATTACATCTGAGATGACTGTCTATTCACACATTACATCTGAGATGACTGTCTATTCACACATTACATCTGAGATGACTGTCTATTCACACATTACATCTGAGATGACTGTCTATTCACACATTACATCTGAGATGACTGTCTATTCACACATTACATCTGAGATGACTGTCTATTCACACATTACATCTGAGATGACTGTCTATTCACACATTACATCTGAGATGACTGTCTATTCACACATTACATCTGAGATGACTGTCTATTCACACATTACATCTGAGATGACTGTCTATTCACACATTACATCTGAGATGACTGTCTATTCACACATTACATCTGAGATGACTGTCTATTCACACATTACATCTGAGATGACTGTCTATTCACACATTACATCTGAGATGACTGTCTATTCACACATTACATCTGAGATGACTGTCTATTCACACATTACATCTGAGATGACTGTCTATTCACACATTACATCTGAGATGACTGTCTATTCACACACTACATCTGAGATGACTGTCTATTCACACATTACATCTGAGATGACTGTCTATTCACACATTACATCTGAGATGACTGTCTATTCACACATTACATCTGAGATGACTGCCTATTCACACATTACATCTGAGATGACTGTCTATTCACACATTACATCTGAGATGACTGTCTATTCACACATTACATCTGAGATGACTGTCTATTCACACATTACATCTGAGATGACTGTCTATTCACACATTACATCTGAGATGACTGTCTATTCACACATTACATCTGAGATGACTGTCTATTCACACATTACATCTGAGATGACTGTCTATTCACACATTACATCTGAGATGACTGTCTATTCACACATTACATCTGAGATGACTGTCTATTCACACATTACATCTGAGATGACTGTCTATTCACACATTACATCTGAGATGACTGTCTATTCACACATTACATCTGAGATGACTGTCTATTCACGCATTACATCTGAGATGACTGTCTATTCACGCATTACATCTGAGATGACTGTCTATTCACGCATTACATCTGAGATGACTGTCTATTCACGCATTACATCTGAGATGACTGTCTATTCACACATTACATCTGAGATGACTGTCTATTCACACATTACATCTGAGATGACTGTCTATTCACACATTACATCTGAGATGACTGTCTATTCACACATTACATCTGAGATGACTGTCTATTCACACATTACATCTGAGATGACTGTCTATTCACACATTACATCTGAGATGACTGTCTATTCACACATTACATCTGAGATGACTGTCTATTCACACATTACATCTGAGATGACTGTCTATTCACACATTACATCTGAGATGACTGTCTATTCACACATTACATCTGAGATGACTGTCTATTCACACATTACATCTGAGATGACTGTCTATTCACACATTACATCTGAGATGACTGTCTATTCACACATTACATCTGAGATGACTGTCTATTCACACATTACATCTGAGATGACTGTCTATTCACACATTACATCTGAGATGACTGTCTATTCACACATTACATCTGAGATGACTGTCTATTCACACATTACATCTGAGATGACTGTCTATTCACACACTACATCTGAGACGACTGTCTATTCACACATTACATCTGAGATGACTGTCTATTCACACATTACATCTGAGATGACTGTCTATTCACACATTACATCTGAGATGACTGTCTATTCACACATTACATCTGAGATGACTGTCTATTCACACATTACATCTGAGATGACTGTCTATTCACACATTACATCTGAGATGACTGTCTATTCACACATTACATCTGAGATGACTGTCTATTCACACATTACATCTGAGATGACTGTCTATTCACACATTACATCTGAGATGACTGTCTATTCACACATTACATCTGAGATGACTGTCTATTCACACATTACATCTGAGATGACTGTCTATTCACACATTACATCTGAGATGACTGTCTATTCACACATTACATCTGAGATGACTGTCTATTCACACATTACATCTGAGATGACTGTCTATTCACACATTACATCTGAGATGACTGTCTATTCACACATTACATCTGAGATGACTGTCTATTCACACATTACATCTGAGATGACTGTCTATTCACACATTACATCTGAGATGACTGTCTACTCACACATTACATCTGAGATGACTGTCTATTCACACATTACATCTGAGATGACTGTCTATTCACACATTACATCTGAGATGACTGTCTATTCACACACTACATCTGAGATGACTGTCTATTCACACATTACATCTGAGATGACTGTCTATTCACACATTACATCTGAGATGACTGTCTATTCACACATTACATCTGAGGTGACTGTCTATTCACACATTACATCTGAGATGACTGTCAATTCATTTCATTACAATGATCTAACTATCAATTGATACAACTGATCAAAATGATGAGTATCTGTTGCATTACTCTTAATGCATAGTTTTATGGAAACTGACAAGCAATATTCCATGTTTAGATCATGAAAGTTTCTGGATAATGAGATCCATTGACACCAATTACCGTGGAACATGAACTAATTGGACTACATTATCTATGGATGTAATATTTCATCATCATTCTTTATCAGACACTGTTTCTATGGTCCCATGTACCACTTTTCCAGACCATGTTTTCAGATTTAACATTACTGTACACTCACCAGCCACTTTATTAGGTACACCTATCTAGTACTGGGTAGGACCCCCTTTTGCCTCCACAACAGCCTGAATTATTCACGGCGTTGTATGTTAAGAGATGCCCTTCTGCACACCACTGTTTTAAACAGCTGTTATTTGAGCATTTGTGGCCTTTCTGTTAGCTTGAATGAGTCTGGACATTCTCCTCTGACCTCTCCCCTTAACAAGGTGTTTTTGACCACAGAACTGCCGTTCACTGAATGTGTTTTGTTTATCACACCATTCTCTGTAAACTCTAGAGACTGTAGTGTGTAAAAATCCCAGGAAGGCAGCTGTTTCTGAGATGCTGGAATCACCATGTGTGGCATCAACAATCATACCACGGTCAAAGTTGCTTAGATTACGCACGTTGCCCATTCTAATGTTTGGTCGAACAACAACTAAAGCTCTCTACTCTATATACTCTATATATTGAGTTGCAGGCAGCCACATGATTCGCTGTTCAAATGTAACCTTCCTTGATGGGCTAAATCAGGTCTGTAGAGCTGATGTCATGACCTATGTCATTGTGTGGGATAATGTCAGGTTCCACCATGCTCAAATGGTGCAAGCATGGTTTCAGGCCCATCCACAATTTACCACCCTGTACATACCCCCATACTCTCCTTTCCTAAAAACCCGATTGAGGAATTTTTCTCCACATGGAGGTGGAAGGTATGTGATAGGCGCCCTCACGAACAAGCCACCCTTCTCCAGGCCATGGATGACGCATGCAATGACATCACGGCAGACCAGTGTCAGGCCTGGATTCACCATGCAATGACATCACGGCAGACCAGTGTCAGGCCTGGATTCACCATGCAATGACATCACTGCAGACCAGTGTCAGGCCTGGATTTGCCCTGCCCGAAGATTCTTCCCAAGAGGTTTGGCTAATGAAAACATCCATTGTGATGTGGATGAGAACCTATGGCCAAATCCACAAGACAAGGTTGAGGGAAATTTAGAAGTACAGTAGTCAATCCTTTGTTTAGCTTTTTACAGTAAGCCAGGTGAGGAACACTGCAGTTGATGTGTTTTATACCATTCCATTAGTGTGAGCCGTCCTCCCCTCAGCAGCCTCCACTGCTCTCAAACATCAGTTAATTGTTCTGTTACAAACGCCCAAACAGCATGCTGACTTTGTGTGTCAAGAAATGTAGGTTATCCCTACCATGGCAGACCCAGGATTCAAACCCATGCCATAACAATAATGTTGTCTCATAGGCTACTAGGACATAGGATCCAGGACCACAGCACTTCAAGTATCAGGAAGGTAAGTAGGTCGGTGCTAGGTAGATAGGTAGGTGTGTGTGTGTGTGTGTGTGTGTGTGTGTGTGTGTGTGTGTGTGTGTGTGTGTGTGTGTGTGTGTGTGCGTGTGTGCGTGCGTGTGTGTGTGTGTATGTGTGATACCTTCATGCGTGGGAGTAGTTAATTATTAAGAACAACGAGGAGCTGGACTCTGTTCCCAAGGTGATGGAACCAGGAAATGGCACCTACCAAATAAAGCATTACCTTAACAGTAGTCAGGCAGACAGGGAGGTGAGAGAAAAATAGTTTGTCTGCCATTGCTGTTGCCTGTCGCCGTGTCAGTGAGAAGTTACCACAGATAAAATATCAGGAATACATCATGAAGGTGGACGACAAGTTTCAAATTCTCAAATTCTTCGCAGCAGTTTTCAACTCTGTTTTCTTGGTAAGAACAAAAAAAGATGGAGAATTCAACCTAACCCTAATCTTAACCAGCTAGCGTTCCTCATCTGAATCTTCTAAAAACGACCCAGAGATGTCGCCTCTCGACATGGGGGTTTCATGTACTACATATGAAGTGACATGCAGCATTCTGAATCCTCTACACAGATTCTGGGGCTCTGTATCTTTGGATGTGCGGTGTGGATCTTGTTTGACAAAGACAATTTCATTGCTGTTCTCAGCTCTGGTAAGTTATACTGGACAGAGAATTGCCTTTTGTCACATTTCAGAGTTTCTATATCAACTCAAATGTTATGAGAGAGACAAGGGTGTGATTGTTCCTCCGAAAACACACCTGCATTTTTGTTGTGTGTGTGTGTGCGTGTGCGTGTGCGTGCGAGTGCGTGTGCGTGCGTGCGTGTGTGTGTGTGTGTAGTTGAGGTGAAGACTGTAGCTGGGGGACTGTTCATCATTGGTCTAGTGGTGGTTGGTGTCACTATCCTGGGGTGTATGGGAGCCCAACTGGAGAACAGGTGCTTCCTACTACTAGTGAGTGGTCATGTTACGGTCATAACAACACACACACACACACACACACACACACACACACACACACACACACACACACACACACACACACTAGTGATGTGTGGGTTGACTCATAACCCGTAGTCCGCACAGTTATATCCAGGGTGGGTGGGTTTAGGGTCATTAAATATTGTGTGGATGAAAGGGCGGGTTGGTGGCGGGTGGGTTGAATATAGAGAAAACTATCCATAAAAAAATCCATAAATGTATCATTATTGTGCACTTCATGTCTGTCAGTAAATAAATGTACAAGAGAAGAAAGGGAACTGTACAAGATATTTTCTATATTTGCAGGTTAAGGTCGGGTGTAGGCCTCAGATTTTCACTTTATCACATACAGTGGGGCAAAAAAGTATTTAGTCAGCCACCAATTGTGCAAGTTCTCCCACTTAAAAAGATGATAGGCCTGTAATTTTCATCATAGGTACACTTCAACTATGACAGACAAAATGAGAAAAGAAATCCAGAAAATCACATTGTAAGATTTTTAATGAATTTATTTGCAAATTATGGTGGAAAATAAGTATTTGGTCACCTACAAACAAGCAAGATTTCTGGCTTTGTCACACCATGACCTTAATATTCTTTGTTTTTCCTTGTTATTCTGGTTAGGTCAGGGTGTGACATGGGTGATGTATGTATGTGTTTTTGTCTTGTCTAGGGGTTTTTGTATGTTTATGGGGCTGTTTCCCTTCTAGGTAATTTGTATATCTATGGTTGCCTAGATTGGTTCTCAATTAGAGGCAGCTGTCTATTGTTGTCTCTGATTGGGAATCAAATTTAGGCAGCCATATTCTGTGGGTACTTTGTGGGTGGTTGTTTCCTGTCTTTGTGTTCTCTGCACCAGATAGGACTGTTTCGGTTTTGCCACGTTTGTTATTTTGTATTTGCATAGTGTCCACCTTTATTCTTCTTTTATTAAAACATGTTGAGCACGAACTACGCTGCGTAGTGGTCCAATCCCTGCTACACCTTCAGACGAAGAGGAGGAAATCAGCCGTGACAGGCTCTCACAGACCTGGAACTTCTTCTTTAAGAGGCTCCTCTGTCCTCCACTCGTTACCTGTATTAATGGCACCTGTTTGAACTTGTTATCAGTATAAAAGACACCTGTCCACAACCTCAAACAGTCACACTCCAAACTCCACTATGGCCAAGACCAAAGAGCTGTCAAAGGACACCAGAAACAAAATTGTAGACCTGCACCAGGCTGGGAAGACTGAATCTGCAATAGGTAAGCAGCTTGGTTTGAAGAAATCAACTGTGGGAGCAATTATTAGGAAATGGAAGACATACAAGACCACTGATAATCTCCCTCGATCTGGGGCTCCACGCAAGATCTCACCCTGTGGGGTCAAAATGATCACAAGAACGGTGAGCAAAAATCCCAGAACCACACGGGGGGACCTAGTGAATGACCTGCAGAGAGCTGGGACCAAAGTAACAAAGCCTACCATCAGTAACACACTACGCCGCCAGGGACTCAAATCCTGCAGTGCCAGACATGACCCCCTGCTTAAGCCAGTACATGTCCAGTACATGTCCAGGCCCGTCTGAAGTTTGCTAGAGAGCATTTGGATGATCCAGAAGAAGATTGGGAGAATGTCATATGGTCAGATGAAACCAAAATATAACTTTTTGGTAAAAACTCAACTCGTCGTGTTTGGAGGACAAAGAATGCTGAGTTGCATCCAAAGAACACCATACCTACTGTGAAGCATGGGGGTGGAAACATCATGCTTTGGGTCTGTTTTTCTGCAAAGGGACCAGGACGACTGATCCGTGTAAAGGAAAGAATAAATGGGGCCATGTATCGTGAGATTTTGAGTGAAAGCATCCTTCCATCAGCAAGGGCATTGAAGATGAAACGTGGCTGGGTCTTTCAGCATGACAATGATCCCAAACACACCGCCCGGGCAACGAAGGAGTGGCTTCGTAAGAAGCATTTCAAGGTCCTGGAGTGACCAAGCCAGTCTCCAGATCTCAACCCCATAGAAAATCTTTGGAGGGAGTTGAAAGTCCGTGTTGCCCAGCAACAGCCCCAAAACATCCCTGCTCTAGAGGAGATCTGCATGGAGGAATGGGCCAAAATACCATAATTTGCAAATAAATTCATTAAAAATCCTGCAATGTGATTTTCTGGATTTTTTTTCTTCTCATTTCGTCTGTCATAGTTGAAGTGTACCTATGATGAAAATTACAGGCCTCTCTCTATCTTTTTAAGTGGCAGAACTTGCACAATTGGTGGCTGACTAAATACTGTTTTGCCCCACTGTATAGTATAACCTTTGAAATGTGATGTTTTTGGACAAACGTATGATTCTGGTGTGAGAGCTTGTTGGAACAAACAGCTGACCCGCGCATCACACACACACACACACACACACACACACGTCATCTTTAAGCTTCTAGTGTAGTGTTTGTGGTGACCTAACTGGTTTTAGTCAACTCTCTGTCTTTCCTCTCAGTACATGGGCTTCCTGATCTGCATCGTCCTTGGTCAGCTGTTTGTCATCTTCATCATTTTGTTAAATCATGGAAAGGTATGTCCAGGACCAAGCATTAAGCATCTCAGAGAAAATGGGCTGTATTAACATGTTGTTGCATAGTACTATGATAACTGCTTTGTTTCTACACAGAGAAAGACAGACAGACAGACAGTACTATGATAACTGCTTTGTTTCTACACAGAGACAGACAGACAGTACTATGATAACTGCTTTGTTTCTACACAGAGAAAGACAGACAGACAGACAGTACTATGATAACTGCTTTGTTTCTACACAGAGACAGACAGACAGTACTATGATAAATGCTTTGTTTCTACACAGAGACAGACAGACAGTACTATGATAAATGCTTTGTTTCTACACAGAGACAGACAGACAGTACTATGATAACTGCTGTGTTTCTACACAGAGACAGACAGACAGACAGTACTATGATAACTGCTTTGTTTCTACACAGAGAAAGACAGACAGACAGACAGTACTATGATAACTGCTTTGTTTCTACACAGAGACAGACAGTACTATGATAACTGCTTTGTTTCTACACAGAGACAGACAGACAGTACTATGATAACTGCTTTGTTTCTACACAGAGACAGACAGACAGACAGACAGTACTATGATAACTGCTTTGTTTCTACACAGAGACAGACAGACAGTACTATGATAACTGCTGTGTTTCTACACAGAGAAAGACAGACAGACAGACAGTACTATGATAACTGCTTTGTTTCTACACAGAGACAGACAGACAGTACTATGATAACTGCTGTGTTTCTACACAGAGAAAGACAGACAGACAGACAGTACTATGATAACTGCTTTGTTTCTACACAGAGACAGACAGACAGTACTATGATAACTGCTGTGTTTCTACACAGAGAAAGACAGACAGACAGACAGTACTATGATAACTGCTTTGTTTCTACACAGAGACAGACAGACAGTACTATGATAACTGCTTTGTTTCTACACAGAGACAGACAGACAGTACTATGATAACTGCTTTGTTTCTACACAGAGACAGACAGACAGTACTATGATAACTGCTGTGTTTCTACACAGAGACAGACAGACAGTACTATGATAAATGCTTTGTTTCTACACAGAGACAGACAGACAGTACTATGATAACTGCTGTGTTTCTACACAGAGACAGACAGACAGTACTATGATAAATGCTTTGTTTCTACACAGAGACAGACAGACAGTACTATGATAAATGCTGTGTTTCTACACAGAGACAGACAGACAGACAGACAGTACTATGATAAATGCTTTGTTTCTACACAGAGACAGACAGACAGTACTATGATAACTGCTGTGTTTCTACACAGAGACAGACAGACAGTACTATGATAAATGCTTTGTTTCTACACAGAGACAGACAGACAGTACTATGATAACTGCTGTGTTTCTACACAGAGACAGACAGACAGTACTATGATAAATGCTTTGTTTCTACACAGAGACAGACAGACAGTACTATGATAACTGCTGTGTTTCTACACAGAGACAGACAGACAGACAGACAGACAGACAGACAGACAGACAGACAGTACTATGATAAATGCTTTGTTTCTACACAGAGACAGACAGACAGTACTATGATAAATGCTTTGTTTCTACACAGAGACAGACAGACAGACAGACAGACAGACAGACAGACAGACAGACAGACAGTACTATGATAAATGCTTTGTTTCTACACAGAGACAGACAGACAGTACTATGATAACTGCTGTGTTTCTACACAGAGACAGACAGACAGACAGTACTATGATAAATGCTTTGTTTCTACACAGAGACAGACAGACAGACAGACAGACAGACAGACAGACAGACAGACAGACAGACAGTACTATGATAACTGCTTTGTTTCTACACAGAGACAGACAGACAGTACTATGATAACTGCTGTGTTTCTACACAGAGACAGACAGACAGACAGACAGACATGTGTTTTGCGCTGACAGATCACATCTAAGATGAACATAGAAGTGGATAAGATCATCACTGAATATGGAACAAACCCTGACAATCAACGACATTGGAAGCTTCTGGATAATGTACAGCGCTATGTATGTATGACAGCAATTGTGAAATATGGTCCACATCAAAAGCGAAGATGAGGCGAGACCGAACTGACCAGTTGTGTGTGTGTGTGTGTGTGTGTGTAGGGGCACTGCTGTGGTATGCAGAGTCCTAATGACTGGCAGAGCAACATGTTCATTAAGAACAACCGTCTGATAGAGGTGTATCCCTGTTCCTGTTTCAACACCACGGACTGTCCTGCCATCTCAGGATTCAGCACACTGCTGTTTGGAAATGGAAGTGAAACACAGATCCATCCACAGGTACAGTCTCGCCCTCTCTCTCTCTCTATATATATATATATATATATATATATATATATATATATATATCTTACTCTCTTGCCCTCTCTCGCTCTCTCTCTCTCAGTACTCTCTTCTCCCCCCCTCTCTCTATCTCTCTCCCTCTCTCTCTCTCTCTCTCTCTCTCTCTCTCTCTCTCTCTCTCTCTCTCTCTCTCTCTGTCTGTATGTCTGTCTGTCTCTCACTCTCTCTCTCCCTCTCTCTCTCTCTCTCTCTCCCTCTCTCTCTCTCTCTCTTCTCCCCCCCTCTCTCTATCTCTCTCCCTCTCTCTCTCTCTCTCTCTCTCTCTCTCTCTCTCTGTCTGTATGTCTGTCTGTCTCTCACTCTCTCTCTCCCTCTCTCACTCTCTCTCTCTCGCACTCTCTCTCTCTATATATATATATATATCTCTTACTCTCTCGCACTCTCTCGCTCACTCTCTCTCTCTCTCTCTCGCACTCTCTCTATCTATCTCTCTCTCTCTCTCTCTCTCTCTCTCTCTCTCTCTCTCTCTCTCTATCTATCTACCTATCTATCTATCTCTCTCTCTCTCTCTCTCTCTCTCTCTCTCTCTCTCTCTCGCACTCTCTCTCTCTCTCGCACTCTCTCTCTCTCTCTCGCACTCTCTCTCTCGCACTCTCTCTCTCTCTCTCACTCTCTCTCTCACATGCACTCTCACTCCTCCCATCTGTATTGACATGTTCAAGTGTGTGTGTTTTGTTTACAGAGATGTGTAGACATAATCACCAACTGGTTGAAGGAGAACACTTTGACAATAGTGGGAATGGAAGTGGGCCTGCTAATCAGTCAGGTAACACACAGACGCATGCACACACTCGCACACACGTACACACACAGACACACAGACACAGCCACATGCACAAAGACACACACACACACACACACTACTCAGCTGTTCACATTTGTCTGAATCGACAGGTTTTCTAGTTTGTTGTTGTTGTTGTTGTTGATGTTAAACAGGTTGTTTTCTTGTGACAGGTCCTCCAGTTTATTGTGGCTGTGTATCTGTACCAGACTGTTGGTCAGAAAGTCAAGCTGAGAAATGTTAGTCAACTGATTCTCTCTGAGGAACATTGTGAACCAAACCCTGACTACCTTGATGACCCTGACTACCCTGACCAAAACCATACCTATCCTGAACCAAACCAGGCCTACGCACATACAAACCTTGCCTACCCTGAAGAAATCCTTGCCTACCCTGATGACCAACACCCGGCCTACTCCGGACCAAACCATTCCTACCACCGCTAACCAGGACCAAAGTGTTTCTGTATGACTGAAGACACTTTGGGCGCTAACATTGAATTGCTCAGTGGAGGCTGGTGAGAGGAGATATAGGAGGATAGGCTCATTGTAATGACTGGAATGGAAAAATTGGAACAGAGTCAAACGTGGTTTCCATGTGTTTGATACCATTCCATCAATTCCATTCCAGCCATAACAATGAGCCCGTCCTCCTGTAGCTCCTCCCACCAGCCGCCACTGGAATTGCTCAAATTCTAAAAGCTCAGTTCAGTGCTTTCAGCCACACAGGCCTTCTATTAAAGATGGTTTTCTGCTGACAATGAGAACAATCTTAGTTCATTAGTTTCCATTGTTTTTTACTGTTTATGGCTTAATGATCCGATCAGCCCTAACTGGTCAACCTCACCTTGTGTGAATAGTTGTGTACAGTACTGGTCAACCTCACCTTGTGTGAATAGTTGTGTACAGTACTGGTCAACCTCACCTTGTGTGAATAGTTGTGTACAGTACTGGTCAACCTCACCTTGTGTGAATAGTTGTGTACTGTACTGGTCAACCTCACCTTGTGTGAATAGTTGTGTACAGTACTGGTCAACCTCACCTTGTGTGAATAGTTGTGTACTGTACTGGTCAACCTCACCTTGTGTGAATAGTTGTGTACAGTACTGGTCAACCTCACCTTGTGTGAATAGTTGTGTACAGTACTGGTCAACCTCACCTTGTGTGAATAGTTGTGTACAGTACTGGTCAACCTCACCTTGTGTGAATAGTTGTGTACAGTACTGGTCAACCTCACCTTGTGTGAATAGTTGTGTACTGTACTGGTCAACCTCACCTTGTGTGAATAGTTGTGTACAGTACTGGTCAACTTCACCTTGTGTGAATAGTTGTGTACAGTACTGGTCAACCTCACCTTGTGTGAATAGTTGTGTACTGTACTGGTCAACCTCACCTTGTGTGAATAGTTGTGTACAGTACTGGTCAACCTCACCTTGTGTGAATAGTTGTGTACAGTACTGGTCAACCTCACCTTGTGTGAATAGTTGTGTACTGTACTGGTCAACCTCACCTTGTGTGAATAGTTGTGTACAGTACTGGTCAACCTCACCTTGTGTGAATAGTTGTGTACTGTACTGGTCAACCTCACCTTGTGTGAATAGTTGTGTACAGTACTGGTCAACCTCACCTTGTGTGAATAGTTGTGTACAGTACTGGTCAACCTCACCTTGTGTGAATAGTTGTGTACTGTACTGGTCAACCTCACCTTGTGTGAATAGTTGTGTACAGTACTGGTCAACCTCACCTTGTGTGAATAGTTGTGTACAGTACTGGTCAACCTCACCTTGTGTGAATAGTTGTGTACTGTACTGGTCAACCTCACCTTGTGTGAATAGTTGTGTACAGTACTGGTCAACCTCACCTTGTGTGAATAGTTGTGTACTGTACTGGTCAACCTGAACAGTTACTTGGAAATGTAGACATAAAGAAAGGAACCACCATTTTGAAACTGCAAGCCGACTCCACCGTTGACTAATAAAAACAACTTTTGAACCCCTTTTTATTTCACAAGACAGTTGTTATGTCTGCAGACGAACAGCGTTAAGAGAGCTGCCTCGAGGTGTTTCAGTGAGTTTCACAGTGCCATCATTGACTGATGCCTGACCTTGGTGATAAGTGATTGACTGTCTGTAAATTACACATTAAAATCTTCAAAATGGGATTTCTTGATTCTTCAAAATGGCACCCTCTTCTGGTTATCTTGAGTGACACAGGTGGGTTTTATACATAAAGAGTAGCATTCTGTTTGTGAGATGTGGCGTAAGTGATGTTATGGGTATAGGCCTATGAAATGCTTTGATTAAGCTCCATTATGTGTCTTTCATATTTGAGTGAAACCCATGTATTAAGGCATTAGGGAAGACAGGTCAGATGTTAGGTTCGGACTAGGGAGGGTACAGGTAGAGGAAGACAGATCAGATGTTAGGTACGGACTAGGGAGGGTACAGGTAGAGGAAGACAGATCAGATGTTAGGTACGGACTAGTCAGGGTACAGGTAGAGGAAGACAGGTCAGATGTTAGGTACGGACTAGGGAGGGTACGGGTAGAGGAAGACAGGTCAGATGTTAGGTTGGGACTAGTGAGGGTACAGGTAGAGGAAGACAGATCAGATGTTAGGTACGGACTAGGGAGGGTACAGGTAGAGGAAGACAGATCAGATGTTAGGTACGGACTAGTCAGGGTACAGGTAGAGGAAGACAGGTACAGACCAGGGTCAGGGAGGGTTCAGGTAGAGGAAGACAGGTAAAGATTGATGATAATGGATAGAGTAAATACACTGGATTATAGGTTTGATGTGGGGGGGGGGGGGTAAGGGGAGGGGGGAGGGTAAGAAGAAGGGTGAGGGTATTGGGATGAGGGGATGTGGTAGGGTCAGATTTATTTAGGTCAAAATGACTGTTTCCCCTTCTGATTCGTGATGGGTTGTGACTACTGTCGTAGTTAATGACTAACTGACCCGCTCCACCACTCACACCCATTGGTCACTAGTCTTTCCATACAGACAGACAGAGAGGGGTATTTGACCGGTGTGTGTTCTCAAGGTTGGAAGACATGACAGTGTTCAGGAGCAGCGTTCCGGTACAGGTAGGAAACCTTAACAGACACAGAAAAGAAGAGGAGGAAGGGAAGCTCTGCTGAGGTACACAATAGTAGACTTGGTAGACAGAAGATGGTCTTTGGTAAAAGGGGTAAATTGGTCATCAAAAAGAAAGGAGGACCAAGGTACTCTTCATACAATTAATTACAATGTCTTTATCTGCATGGCTTTGTTTCCATTGAGAAATCCATGATATGGGTTGTTGACTCAGAGAGAGAGAAAGACAGTAGTTGAACAGTTTTGAACAAATTCATTTCTTCCAAAATGAAGTAGAAGCAAGAGAGACAGAGAGAGAGATGATTAAGCATTTTTTTTCACTTTCATTATCGTTTATCTAGTAAATTCAGCTGACTAGTTCAGCCAACAGAAACGCCCTGCTCAAACAGACTTTCCAAGACAACACTAGAACTCTTCTAAGTCAAGGTAAGATTTTGGTATTACTCATTTATTGCCACTGGGGCCCACTTGTGTAACTATTAACTGACTGTTACACTGACGTTACTACATGATTGTAGCAGGTTTACTAACAAGCTAGTTCTATTAACTATGCTGACGATGTATGCCGTTATTTTAGATAATATGGTAACAAAGATGTAGGTTGTTTGTAGAGGTTTGGCTTGGAAATGTGTTTTTGCCTGGTCACATGTGTTGTACATTGAAGTCCACAAGCAAAGGAGAGAAGGAACGCAACGTGGCAGTTATGAGAGTGAACTGTATTTACGCTGATCAGGGGTGTATTCATTCCGCCGATTCTGTTGAAACATACACACACAATAGTTTAGTGATTTAAAACAATCCCTCGTGTATTTTCCTCTCCTACTTGTCACAGTCAGCTGTGTATCAGTCCGCTGTGTTTCAGTCCGCTGTGTGTCAGTCAGCTGTGTGTCAGTCCGCTGTGTGTCAGTCCGCTGTGTGTCAGTCCATTGTGTGTCAGTCAGCTGTGTTTCAGTCCGCTGTGTGTCAGTCCGCTGTGTGTCAGTCCGCTGTGTGTCAGTCCGCTGTGTGCCAGTCCGCTGTGTGTCAGTCCGCTGTGTGTCAGTCATCTGTGTGTCAGTCCATTGTGTGTCAGTCAGCTGTGTTTCAGTCCATTGTGTGTCAGTCAGCTGTGTTTCAGTCCATTGTGTGTCACAGTCAGCTGTGTTTCAGTCCGCTGTGTGTCAGTCCGCTGTGTGTCAGTCCATTGTGTGTCAGTCAGCTGTGTTTCAGTCCATTGTGTGTCAGTCAGCTGTGTTTCAGTCCATTGTGTGTCAGTCCGCTGTGTGTCAGTCCGCTGTGTGTCAGTCCGCTGTGTGTCAGTGAGCTGCAGGGATGGCGCACCACGAGCAGAGCAAAGCCACTTTCCCCGAACACATCCGTAAGAAACGGAACGGTGAACAGCTGAGTGCTGGGGAGATCCGAGACTTCGTACAGGGTGTCAAGGACAAGACCATCCAAGAGAGCCAGATTGGTACACACACACACACACACACACACACACACACACACACACACACCATCCAGCGACGTGCAGGTAGGTCACAGAGTCACAGTGGGTGGGATGCCAGATAAGGCAAGTTATTATAGGTCTGCAGAGAAGAAGACCCCCACACACTTTAGACTGAGTATCAATAGTCAAGCTCAGGCCAAAACCTGCACTCTACTCTACAGTTGAAAGTCTGATCTGATGTGTGTATGTGTGTGTGCGTGTGTGTGTGTGTGAGTGCGTGTGTGTCTGCATGTGTGTGTGTGTGTGTGTGTTTGCTTGTGTGTGTGTGTGTGTATAGGAGCCATGCTGATGGCAATCTGGCTGAAGGGAATGGTAGCAGAGGAGACTCTCGCACTGACGAAGGAGATGATGATGTCAGGGGAAGTGATGTCATGGCCGGCAGAGTGGGAGGGGCTAATGGTGGATAAACATTCGACAGGTGGAGTGGGGGACAAGATCAGCCTGGTGCTGGCTCCTGCTCTGGCTGCCTGCGGCTGCAAGGTACCTGCCTGGATCCACCTGTGTGTGTGTGTGTGTGTGTGTGTGTGTGTGTGTGTGTGTGTGTGTGTGTGTGTGTGTGTGTGTGTGTGTGTGTGTGTGTGTGTGTGTGTGTGTGTG
>NC_143042.1:2412500-2490000 GCF_057628025.1 Oncorhynchus mykiss | reverse complement strand
TATAAAAGTGTGTGCACATTAATAGAGGCATGTTGTAACTGTTCTGGGTGTGTAGAATGACCCCAGGATGTCTGGGAGCTCAGCCAATACTTGACAGGAACTGACTGGTTCCTCTTAAGTTAACTGGAGACAGAGTAAAGGTTTTATCCTGCACACCAATGATTGAACTATTGTTCTGTCTGGAGCCTGTTTCTGGGCAAAACATTCATGTTTTGTGTGTGTGTGTGTGTGACCAGTACGACCATACATCATCTGGGCTGACAGTCAAAGGCGCTAGCTTGCCCAACTTGGGGGAACCGTTAAGCTACTCAAATCAAATCAAAGTTTATTTGTCACGTGCGTGGAATACAACAGTTGAATACAGTGAAATGCTTACATACAGGCTCTAACCAATAGTGCAAAAAGGGTATTAGGTGAACAATAGGTAAGTAAAGAATGAAAAACAACAGTAAAAAGACACTGAAAAATAACAGTAGAGAGGCTCTATACAGTAGAGAGGCTATATACAGTATTGAGGCTCTATACAGTAGAGAGGTTATATACAGTAGAGAGGCTATATACAGTAGAGGGGATATATACAGTAGAGAGGCTACATACAGTAGAGAGGCTTTATAGAGTAGAGAGGCTATATACAGTAGAGAGGCTCTATACAGTAGAGAGGCTCTATACAGTAGAGAGGCTATATACAGTAGTGAGGCTATATACAGTAGAGGGGCTCTATACAGTAGAGAGGCTCTATACAGTAGAGAGGCTATATACAGTAGAGGCTACATACAGTAGAGAGGCTATATACAGTAGAGAGGCTATATACAGTAGAGGGGCTCTATACAGTAGAGAGGCTATATACAGTAGAGGGGCTATATACAGTAGAGAGGCTATATACAGTAGAGAGGCTATATACAGTAGAGAGGCTATATACAGTAGAGGGGCTCTATACAGTAGAGAGGCTATATACAGTAGAGAGGCTATATACAGTAGAGGCTACATACAGTAGAGAGGCTATATACAGTAGAGAGGCTATATACAGTAGAGGTTATATACAGTAGAGAGGCTATATACAGTAGTGAGGCTATATACAGTAGAGAGGCTCTATACAGTAGAGAGGCTATATACAGTAGAGGTTATATACAGTAGAGAGGCTATATACAGTAGTGAGGCTATGTACAGTAGAGAGGCTCTATACAGTAGAGAGGCTATATACAGTAGAGAGGCTCTATACAGTAGAGAGGCTATATACAGTAGAGGGGCTATATACAGTAGAGAGGCTACATACAGTAGAGAGGCTTTATACAGTAGAGGGGCTCTATACAGTAGAGAGGCTCTATACAGTAGAGAGGCTATATACAGTAGAGGGGCTCTATACAGTAGAGAGGCTATATACAGTAGAGAGGCTATATACAGTAGAGGCTACATACAGTAGAGAGGCTATATACAGTAGAGAGGCTATATACAGTAGAGGTTATATACAGTAGAGAGGCTATATACAGTAGTGAGGCTATATACAGTAGAGAGGCTCTATACAGTAGAGAGGCTATATACAGTAGAGGTTATATACAGTAGAGAGGCTATATACAGTAGTGAGGCTATGTACAGTAGAGAGGCTCTATACAGTAGAGAGGCTATATACAGTAGAGAGGCTCTATACAGTAGAGAGGCTATATACAGTAGAGGGGCTATATACAGTAGAGAGGCTACATACAGTAGAGAGGCTTTATACAGTAGAGGGGCTCTATACAGTAGAGAGGCTCTATACAGTAGAGAGGCTATATACGGTAGAGGCTACATACAGTAGAGAGGCTATATACAGTAGAGAGGCTATATACAGTAGAGGGGCTCTATACAGTAGAGAGGCTATATACAGTAGAGGGGCTATATACAGTAGAGAGGCTATATACAGTAGAGAGGCTATATACAGTAGAGAGGCTATATACAGTAGAGGGGCTCTATACAGTAGAGAGGCTATATACAGTAGAGAGGCTCTATACAGTAGAGAGGCTATATACAGTAGAGAGGTTATATACAGTAGAGAGGCTATATACAGTAGAGGGGCTCTATACAGTAGAGAGGCTATATACAGTAGAGAGGCTCTATACAGTAGAGAGGCTCTATACAGTAGAGGGGCTCTATACAGTAGAGAGGCTATATACAGTAGAGAGGCTCTATACAGTAGAGAGGCTATATACATTAGAGAGGTTATATACAGTAGAGAGGCTCTATACAGTAGAGAGGCTATATACAGTAGAGAGGCTATATACAGTAGAGAGGCTATATACAGTAGAGAGGCTCTATACAGTAGAGAGGCTCTATACAGTAGAGGGGCTCTATACAGTAGAGAGGCTATATACAGTAGAGAGGCTCTATACAGTAGAGAGGCTATATACAGTAGAGAGGTTATATACAGTAGAGAGGCTCTATACAGTAGAGAGGCTATATACAGTAGAGAGGCTATATACAGTAGAGAGGTTATATACAGTAGAGAGGCTCTATACAGTAGAGAGGCTATATACAGTAGAGAGGCTCTATACAGTAGAGAGGCTATATACAGTAGAGAGGCTATATACAGTAGAGAGGCTATATACAGTAGAGAGGCTATATACAGTAGAGAGGTTATATACAGTAGAGAGGCTCTATACAGTAGAGAGGTTATATACAGTAGAGGGGCTCTATACAGTAGAGAGGCTATATACAGTAGAGAGGCTCTATACAGTAGAGAGGCTATATACAGTAGAGAGGCTATATACAGTAGAGAGGTTATATACAGTAGAGAGGCTCTATACAGTAGAGAGGCTATATACAGTAGAGAGGCTATATACAGTAGAGAGGTTATATACAGTAGAGATGCTCTATACAGTAGAGAGGTTATATACAGTAGAGGGGCTCTATACAGTAGAGAGGCTATATACAGTAGAGAGGCTCTATACAGTAGAGAGGCTTTATACAGTAGAGAGGCTCTATACAGTAGAGGGGCTATATACAGTAGAGATGCTCTATACAGTAGAGAGGCTTTATACAGTAGAGAGGCTCTATACAGTAGAGAGGCTATATACAGTAGAGAGGCTATATACAGTAGAGAGGCTTTATACAGTAGAGAGGCTCTATACAGTAGAGAGGCTATATACAGTAGAGAGGCTCTATACAGTAGAGAGGCTATATACAGTAGAGAGGCTATATACAGTAGAGAGGCTATATACAGTAGAGAGGCTATATACAGTAGAGAGGCTATGTACAGAGAGGCTATATACAGTAGAGAGGCTATATACAGTAGAGAGGCTATATACAGTAGAGAGGCTATATACAGTAGAGAGGTTATATACAGTAGAGAGGCTCTATACAGTAGAGAGGCTATATACAGTAGAGAGGCTATATACAGTAGAGAGGCTATATACAGTAGAGAGGCTCTATACAGTAGAGAGGCTATATACAGTAGAGAGGCTTTATACAGTAGAGAGGCTATATACAGTAGAGAGGCTATATACAGTAGAGAGGCTATATACAGTAGAGAGGCTATATACAGTAGAGAGGTTATATACAGTAGAGAGGCTCTATACAGTAGAGAGGCTCTATACAGTAGAGAGGCTATATACAGTAGATAGGCTATATACAGTAGAGAGGCTCTATACAGTAGAGAGGCTCTATACAGTAGAGAGGCTATATACAGTAGAGAGGCTCTATACAGTAGAGAGGCTATATACAGTAGAGAGGCTATAAACAGTAGAGAGGCTATATACAGTAGAGAGGCTATATACAGACACCGGTTAATCGGGCTGATTGAGGTTGTTTGTACATTTAGATATGGTTAAAGTGACGATGCATATATGATGAACAGAGAGTAGCAGTAGCGTATGACTGGTGTGGCTGGGTCTTTGACAATTTTTAGGGCCATCCTCTGAAACCGCCTGGTCAGGATGCTCTCGATGTTGCAGCTGTAGAACCTTTTGAGGATCTCAGGACCCATGCCAAATGTTTTTAGTTTCCTGAGGGGGAATAGGCTTTGTCGTGCCCTCTTCACGATTGTCTTGGTGTGTTTGGACCGTTCTAGTTTGTTGTTGATGTGGACACCAAGGAAATTGAAGCTCTCAACCTGCTCCACTACAGCCCTGTCGATGAAAATGGGGGCATGCTCGGTCCTCTTTTTCCTGTAGTCCACAATCATCTCCTTAGTCTTGGTTACTTTGAGGTATAGGTTGTTATTCTGGCACCACCCGGCCAGATGATGGTGTTGGAGTCGTGCCTGGGCATGCAGTCGTGGGTGAACAGGGAGTACAGGAGGGGAATGAGCACGCACCCCTGGGGGGCTCCAGTGCTGAGGATCAGCGTGGCAGATGTGTTGCTATCTACCCTCATCACCTGGGGGTGGCCTGTCAGGAAGTCCAGGATCCAGTTGCAGAGAGAGGTGTTTAGTACCTGGATCCTTAACTTAGTGATGAGCTTTGAGGGTACTATGGTGTTGAACGCTGAACTGCAGTCATTGAATAGCATTCTCACATAGGTGTTCCTTTTGTTCAGGTGGGAAAGGGCTGTATGGAGTGCAATAGAGATTGTATCATCTGTGGATCTGTTTGGGCGGTATGCAAATTGGTGTGTGTCTAGGGTTTCTACGATAATAGTGTTGATGTGAGCCATTACCAGTCTTTCAAAGCACTTCATGGCTACAGACGTGAGTGCTACGGGTCTGTGTTCATTTAGACAGGTTGCCTTTGTGTTCTTGGGCACAGGAAACATGGTGGTCTGCTTGAAACATGTTTGTATTACAGTCTCAATCAGGGACATGTTGAAAATGTCAGTGAAGACCCCTGCCAGTTAGGCAGCACATGCCAGGAGCACACGTCCTGGTAATCCGTATGGCCCCGCAGCCTTGTGAATGCTAACGTGTTTAAAGGACTTACTCACGTCGGCTACGGAGAGCGTGATCACACAGTCGTCGGGAACAGCTGATGCTCTCATGCATGCCTCAGTGTTGCTTGCCTCGAAGCGAGCATAGAAGTGATTTAGCTCGTCTGGTAGGCTCGTGTCACAGGGCAGCTCACGGCCGTGCTTCCCTTTGTAGTCTGTAATAGTTTGCAAGCCCTGCCGCATAAGACGAGCGTCGGAGCCGGTGTAGTATGATTCAATCTTAGCTCTGTATTGACGCTTTGCCTGTTTGATGGTTCGTCGCAGGGCATAGCAGGATTTCTTATAAGCTTCCGGGTTAGAGTCCCGCACCTTGAAAGCGGCAGCTCTACCCTTTAGCTTGGTGCGAATGTTGCCTATGATCCTAGGCTTCTGGTTGTGGTATGAACGTACAGTCACTGTGGGGATGACGTCCTCGATTCACTTATTGATAAAGCCAGTGACTGATGTGGTGTACTCCTCAATGCCATCGGAAGAATCCCAGAACATATTACAGTCTGTGATAGCAAAAGAGTCTTGTAGTTTAGCATCTGATTCATCTGACCACTTTTTTATAGACCGAGTCACTGGTGCTTCCTGCTTTAATTTTTGCTTGTAAGCAGGAATCAGGAAGATAGAGTTGTGGTCGGAAGTATGTCAGGCGTGACTTCCTGACTGTTATCCAAAAACACACACAGTAAGCCAAGACAAATGCTGATCGATAGCTGACTGTGTTATATCAGTTTCACTGACAGTTTCATTCATGTGTGTAGGGATTTTCCGTTTTGGTTTGTCTCAGCATGAACTCAACAGATTCTTCCAAAACAACAACGATACTGCTTTCCACATTGCTTCTAAATATGAATACACCTGTCCACACATCTCTATTATCATATAAATATAAGAACAAAATGTTTGGCCAGTATGGCCCTAACAACCTGGTAACTTGAATATTATGAAAACATTTGGTGACAGAAAGAAAGGAAACATTACAGAAAGGAGATATTACTGCACTGTTGGAGCTGCAACACAAGCATTTCACTACTCACTCACATACATCTGATAAATATGTGTACGTGACCAATAAAATGTAGTTTGATTTGTAAAGCATATCATAAAGGCTCAATGTAGGCTACATCTCAATCCATAGAAAAATGTTTAGCAAATGTATTGAAAATTAAATACAGAAATCAAATTTGCATAAGTATTTACACCCCTGAGTCTATATTTGTAGAAGCACCTTTGGCAGCGATTACAGATTTGCTTTGTCTTGGGTTTGTTTGTATCAGCTTTACACATCTGGATATGTTTTTTCTCTCATTCTTCCTTTTCTCACGCTCTGTTCTGTTCTCAAGCTCTGTTAAATAAGATGGGGAGCAGCGAAAAACAGCAATCTTCAAGTCCTTCAATCCACAGATTTTCAATGGGTTCAAGTCTGGGCTTTGGCTGGGCCACTCAAGGACTTTCACATTCTTGTTCTGAAGTCATTCCAGTATTGCTTTGGCTGTATGTTTGGGGTCATTGTTCTGTTGGAACGTAAGTCTTTGCCTCAGTCTAAAGTTGTTTGCACTCTGAAGCAGGTCATCATCAAGGATTTGCCTGTATTTGGATCCATTCATTGTTTCTCTGTCCTTGCCAGTCTCCCAGTCCATGCCGCTGAAAAGTATCCCCATAGCATGATGCTGCCAACATGCTTCACTGTAGGGATGGTGTTAGACGGGTGATGAGCTGTGCCTGGTTTTCTCAACATGGTCTCAGAGCATATCGTATTATTTTGTGCGTATATAAACCAAAACACTCCATTTACTGTGGTATGGTATCTTCTTTTGTGGATGTCCATTATCCATTTTGTTTGATATGTTATTAATTACAATTCATAATACAATATGTTTCGAATTTGTTAAATGTATGACATGTCACGAATTACAATTTGTTGTTGCTAACAGCTAGGTGTCTAACGCTAACTAGCTCTAGAGGTTAAGGTTAGGGGAAGGGTTAGCGAACTTGATAAGTAGTTCCAACGTAGCTAAACATTTGTTTCAATGTTGCTAATTAGCTAAAATGCTAAAGTTTTCCGTGATGAGATTCAAACACTCAACCTTGGGGTTGCTAGAAGTTTGTGTTATACACCCACATCCACCCCGACTAATCACCCTCACTATTGTTTTTGCCTTAAGAAACTTAACCATTATAGAGGAAATTATTGAATTAACTACCATGTTGTTTAATTGAACATACTATGCTGTTTTTACTTGGATAATTATCCATTGTTATATTTTAGTATAGGCTTGTCTTGTGTGACTTAGTCATGGGTCTGGGCGTACAGATAAGAGCCGTTTGGGTGCAACTGCAGTATGTGAGATCCTGTTTAACAATCTACAGGAACTTTGATGTGTGAAAACTGTAAGGGAAATATTACGTATTTACCTGCTTTGTTGAATATTGATTGTTGAATTATATGCTTAACAATAGTAAGAGATTTTCATAACTACAAATGCTGTGCTTCTGTAAAGGGATGGTTCCCCTCTAGCTCCCTGCAGCTGGTCTGTGGGTATAGTCAAGGACATGGTGTGAGCCGAGATATAGAGAGCCTGAGAAACAAAACAAACCCCTATTGTTTCTAATACTTTTTGTTTCTGAGAATCTAAGCCAGGGTACAGTCTAACAACACCCGGTGAACATAACCATAAGATGAACCCAAGTTAGCTTATGATGCCCCGATCTGCATGGGAGGGGTGGAACCAGCCATGACTAAGCATTTTTAGGTCTGCTATATAGGACCTCTGTTTTTTCTGTACCGTTGAGCTCTCTGCCTTACACTCAAGAGTGTGAGGTCGACCAGCTTTATTATTTGAATTTCATTGAATTTCATTGAATTTATTTGCAAATTATGGTGGAAAATAAGTATTCGGCCACCTACAAACAAGCAAGATTTCTGGCTCTCACAGACCTGTAACTTCTTCTTTAAGAGGCTCCTCTGTCCTCCACTCCACCTGTATTAATGGCACCTGTTTGAACTTGTTATCAGTATAAAAGACACCTGTCCACAACCTCAAACAGTCACACTCCAAACTCCACTATGGCCAAGGCCAAAGAGCTGGCAAAGGACACCAGAAACAAAATTGTAGACCTGCACCAGGCTGGGAAGACTGAATCTGCAATAGGTAAGCAGCTTGGTTTGAAGAAATCAACTGTGGGAGCAATTATTAGGAAATGGAAGACATACAAGACCACTGATAATCTCCCTTGATCTGGGGCTCATATGGTCAGATGAAACCAAAATCTTACTTTTTGGTAAAAACTCAACTCGTCGTGTTAGGAGGACAAAGAATGCTGAGTTGCATCCAAAGAACACCATACCTACTGTGAAGCATGGGGGTGGAAACATCATGCTTTGGGGCTGTTTTTCTGCAAAGGGACCAGGACGACTGATCCGTGTAAAGGAAAGAATGAATGGGGCCATGTATCGTGAGATTTTGAGTGAAAACCTCCTTCCATCAGCAAGGGCATTGAAGATGAAACATGGCTGGGTCTTTCAGCATGACAATGATCCCAAACACCCCCCCCGGGCAACGAAGTAGTGGCTTCGTAAGAAGCATTTCAAGGTCCTGGAGTGGCCTAGCCAGTCTCCAGACCTCAACCCCATAGAAAATCTTTGGAGGGAGTTGAAAGTCTGTGTTGCCCAGCAACAGCCCCATAACATCACTGCTCTAGAGGAGATCTGCATGGAGGAATGGGCCAAAATACCAGCAACAGTGTGTGAAAACCTTGTGAAGACTTACAGAAAACGTTTGACCTCTGTCATTGCCAACAAAGGGTATATAACAAAGTATTGAGATAAACTTTTGTTATTGACCAAATACTTATTTTCCACCATCATTTGCAAATTAATTAATTAAAAATCCTACAATGTGATTTTGTGGATTGTTTTCTCTCATTTTGTCTATCATAGTTGAAGTGTACCTATGATGAAAATTACAGGCCTCTCATCTTTTTAAGTGGGAGAACTTGCACAATTGGTGGCTGACTAAATACTTTTTTGCCCCACTGTATACCAGCCTGTTGGTCAGAAAGCCAAGCTGAGAAATGGTAGTCATCTGATTTTGCTCTGAGTACCATTGTGAAACCCTGACCCTGACTGCCCTGAACCAAACCAGGCCTATGCACATACAAACCTCGCCTACCCCGTACAAATCATTGCCTTCCTGAACCAAGACAAGCCTACTCTGATGACCAACACCAGGTCGACTACCACCGCTAACCAGGACCAGAGTGTTTCTGTATGACTGAAGACACTTTGGGCGCTAACATTGAATTGCTCAGTGGAGGCTGGTGGGAGGAGATATAGGAGGATAGGCTCATTGTAATGACTGGAATGGAAAAATTGGAACAGAGTCAAACCTGGTTTCCATATGTTTGATACCATTCCATCAATTCCATTCCAGCCATTACAATGAGCCCGTCCTCCTGTAGCTCCTCCCACCAGCCGCCCTGGAATTGCTCAAATTCTAAAAGCTCAGTTCAGTGCTTTCAGAGGAAGACAGGTACAGACCAGGGTCAGGGAGTGTTCAGGTAGGTGAAGACAGGTACAGACCAGGGTCAGATGTAAGGATCAGGGAGGGTTCAGGTAGAGGAAGACAGGTACAGACCAGGGTCAGGGAGGGTTCAGGGAGGGTTCAGGTAGAGGAAGACAGGTAAAGATGAATGATAATGGATAGAGTTAATATACTGGATTATAGGTTTGATGTGAGGGGGTGAGGGTAAAGGGAGGGGGTTCGGGTAAAGGGAGGGGTTGAGGGTAAGGGGATGGGGTGCGGGTAAGCGAGGGGGTGAGGGTAAGGGGAGGGGGTGAGGGTTAGGGGATGGAGTGAGGGTTAGGGGAGGGGGTGAGGGTAAGGGGAGGGGGTGAGGGTGAGGGTATAGGGAGGGGTTGAGGGTAAGGGGATGGGGTGAGGGTAAAGGGAGGGAGGGGGTGAGGGTTAGGGGATGGGGTGAGGCTATTGGGATGATGCGAAATGGTAGGGTCAGATGTTTTTACGTCAAAATGACTGTTTCCCCTTCTGATTCGTGATGGGTTGTGACTACTGTCGTAGTTAATGACTAACTGACCCACTCCACCACTCACACCCATTGGTCACTAGTCCTTCCATACAGACAGACAGAGAGGGGTATTTGACAGGTGTGTGTTCTCAAGGTTGGAAGACATGAGAGTGTTCAGGAGCAGCGTTCCGGTACAGGTAGGAAACTCTTAATAAAAACCTTAATAGACACAGAAAAGAAGAGGAGGAAGGGAAGCGCTGCTGAGGTACACAATAGTAGACTTGGTAGACAGAAGATGCTCTTTGGTAAAAGGGGTAAATTGGTCATCAAAAAGAAAGGAGGACCAAGGTACTCTTCATACAATTAATTACAATGTCTTTATTTGTATGGCATGTTCAATGGAAACAAAGTTTAAAAACTCAGATGCATTTCGGCTGCATGGCCTTCCTCAGAGAGTACAAAGAAATGATAATACAATGTTCTCTTTTGAACATATTTTTCCAATCAGCCCTGATTTGAAGAGGGAGTGGTTACAGCATTCATTGGACAACACCCAGTAAGCAATACTATACACATTAAAAAGTGAAATACTGTAGATATGCTATCAACAAATTTAACGCAAAGCTAGAAGCATCAGAATGCCTAGAAAGGTAGTTCTAAGCTTAAATATGACTGGGCAAAGTGCCAAGAATAGGAGAGCCATCTTTTTCCATAGTACATTAGAACAGTGCAAACGTGGACAATAACGGTCCAGACATAGATGAGGCCAATAGTGCAACATGTCCACTAGATGGCAGCAAATGGACCAATCACAACCCGACAGGAAAGGGGAGAAACCCATGACATGGGTTGTTGACTCAGAGAGAGAAAGACAATAGTTGAACAGTTTTGAACAAATGAATTCCTTCCAAAATGAAGTAGAAGCAAGAGAGAAATAGAGCAAGAGAGAGAGATTATTATTGTTATTATTATTATATATATTTTTTCAGTTTCATTTTTCTGGCAAGTTCAGCTGACTAGTTCAGCCAACAGAAACGGCCTGGTCAAACAGACTTTCCAAGACAACACTAGAACTCTTCTAAGTCAAGGTAAGATTTTGGTATTACTCATTTATTGCCACTGGGGCCCACTTGTGTAACTATTAACTGACTGTTACACTGACGTTACTACATGATTGTAGCAGGTTTACTAACGAGTTAGTTCTATTAACTATGCTGACGATGTATGCCGTTATTTTAGATAATATGGTAACAAAGATGTAGGTTGTTTGTAGAGGTTTGGCGTGGAAATGTTTTTTTGCCTGGTCACATGTGTTGTACATTGAAGTCCACAAGCAAAGGGAGAGAAGGAACGCAACGTGGCAGTTATGAGAGTGAACTGTATTTACGCTGATCAGGGGTGTATTCATTCCGCCGATTCTGTTGAAACATACACACACACACACACACACACACACACACAATAGTTTAGTGATTTAAAACAATCCCTCGTGTATTTTCCTCTCCTACTTGTCACATGCAGCTGTGTGTCAGTCAGCTGTGTGTCAGTCCGCTGTGTGTCAGTCCGCTGTGTGTCAGTCCGCTGTGTGCCAGTCCGCTGTGTGTCAGTCATCTGTGTGTCAGTCCGCTGTGTGTCAGTGAGCTGCAGGGATGGCGCACCACGAGCAGAGCAAAGCCACTTTCCCAGAACACATCCGCAAAAAACGGAACGGTGAACAGCTGAGTGCTGGGGAGATCCGAGACTTCGTACAGGGTGTCAAGGACAAGACCATCCAAGAGAGCCAGATTGGTACACACACACACACACACACACACACACACACACACACACACACACACACACACACACACACACACACACACACACACACACACACACACACACACACACACACACCATCCAGCGACGTGCAGGTAGGTCTCAGAGTCACAGTGGGTGGGATGCCAGATAAGGCAAGTTATTATAGGTCTGCAGAGAAGAAGACCCCCACACACTTTAGACTGAGTATCAATAGTCAAGCTCAGGCCAAAACCTGCACTCTACTCTACAGTTGAAAGTCTGATCTGATGTGTGTATGTGTGTGTGCGCGTGTGCGTGCGTGCGTGCGTGCGTGTGTGTGTGTGTGTGTGTCTGCATGTGTGTGTGTGTGTGTGTGTGTTTGCTTGTGTGTGTGTGTGTGTGTATAGGAGCCATGCTGATGGCAATCTGGCTGAAGGGAATGGTAGCAGAGGAGACTCTCGCACTGACGAAGGAGATGATGATGTCAGGGGAAGTGATGTCATGGCCGGCAGAGTGGGAGGGGCTAATGGTGGATAAACACTCGACAGGTGGAGTGGGGGACAAGATCAGCCTGGTGCTGGCTCCTGCTCTGGCTGCCTGCGGCTGCAAGGTACCTGCCTGGATCCACCTGTGTGTGTGTGTGTGTGTGTGTGTGTGTGTGTGTGTGTGTGTGTGTGTGTGTGTGTGTGTGTGTGTGTGTGTGTGTGTGTGTGTGTGTGTGTGTGTGTGTGTGTGTGTGTGTGTGTGTCTGACTATCAGAAGCTGTGTCCATAGGTACCCATGATAAGTGGCAGAGGTCTGGCACACACAGGCGGCACGCTCGACAAACTGGAGTCCATCCCTGGCTTTAACGTCTATCAGTCAGTACAACAGGTACTCTCTCTCCCTCTCTCTCTCTCTCTCCCTCTCTCCCTCTCCCTCTCTCTCTCTCCCTCTCTCTCTCTCTCTCTCTCTCTCGCTCTCTCTCCCTCCCTCTCCCTCTCTCTCTCTCTCTCTCTCTCTCGCTCTCTCTCCCTCCCTCTCCCTCTCTCTCTCTCTCTCTCTCTCTCTCTCTCTCTCTCCCTCTCTCCCTCTCCCTCTCCCTCTCTCTCTCTCTCTCTCCCTCTCCCTCTCCCTCTCCCTCTCTCGCTCTCTCTCTCTCTCTTTCTTCTGTCTGTCTGTCTCTCTCTCTCATTTACAAGTTATTAACGTGTGATATTGTGGCACCATCCTCAGCTGCATCAAATCCTGGAGGAGGTTGGCTGTTGCATTGTAGGACAGACAGATAACCTGGTGCCTGCTGACAAGGTCATGTACGCTCTGAGAGACGTTACGTCTACAGTCGACAGCCTCCCACTCATCACAGGTCTGCCAACAACAACAACAGCAAACTGGACAACCTTTTAAAGTAGAGAAATGAACATGTGAATAGTGTGTGTGTTCTCTCCAGGCTCTATCATCTCTAAGAAGGGTGCTGAGTCTCTGAGTGCCTTGGTTCTGGATGTGAAGTTTGGGAATGCAGCTCTCTACAAAGACCTGGGCAGTGCCAAGTCACTGGCCCAGTCCATGGTAACCCTAACACTGACACCTGACCTTTACCCCATTCTTGTTTTAATGTCTGGAGGGCCATGTTTTCACTCCTGCCTTGTACTTGATTGATCAAATAAGGTTGTTGATTTAGTTAGGAACTCAACTGGTTGTCAAGTCTGGAATAGAAAGGACATAACACAAAGCAGACCCCTGACCCTTACCATGACCCCTGACCCTTACCAGACCCCTGACCCTTACCTTGACCCCATTCTCTCCTGCAGGTGACAGTTGGGAACAGTTTGGGGATCCGTACCGGGGCGGTGCTTAGTCGTATGAACTGTCCTATTGGTCGCTGTGTGGGGAACACTCTGGAAGTGATGGAGTCCCTGGAGTGTCTAAAGGGGAGGGGCCCAGACGACATACTGGAGCTGGTCACAAGTCTGGGTGAGGAATACACACACACACACAAACACACACACTCAGTGAATTGGTTCCTTTGGACCAAAACCAAGCAGACCAAGACCTAGTTAGAATGTCAGTTCTGCTCGGGCTTAGCTACAGTCTAGACACAGAAGCTGTGGACGTTCATTACCTTCAAATTCAAGTCAATATTCTGTGTGTGTGTGTGTGTGTGTGTGTGTGTGTGTGTGTGTGTGTGTGTGTGTGTGTGTGTGTGTGTGTGTGTGTGTAGGTGGGCTGCTGTTGTGGATGATTGGCCGTGCAGGGAGCCTGGAGGAGGGTAAAAAGGTGATCTCTACAACCCTGCAGAATGGTGCAGCCCTGGAAAAGTTCCAGAACATGATGATTGGTCAGGGAGTAGCCAGTCAGATTGCTGCATCACTCTGTTCAACCAACGCAGACTACTACAGCATCCTGAGACGGGCACACTACCAAACAGAACTGGAGACACAGGGCCATGGTAACACACACAGGCACAGATTAACAAATGCAAATGCGCACACACACACACACACACACACACACACACACACACACACACACACACACACACACACACACACACACACACACACACACACACACACACACACACACACACACACACACACACACACACACACACACACACACACACACACACACACACACACACACACACACGTACACACTGCATGACTTTGTCTTTTGGTGTCTGCAGGGACAGTGCTGGACATAGACGGCATGGTCATCGCTCAGGTGCTGCACAGGTTGGGGGCGGGACGTTCGAAGGCCGGAGACCCTGTCAATCACAGTGTGGGGGCGGAGCTTCTGGTGTCTTTGGGACAGAAGGTGGAGAAAGGTGAGAACTCTCTGACCCTGTGTGTGTGTGTGTTAGCGTGTGAAGGGTGTAGGGTCGGTGTCACCCTAGTCTGACTCAACCTTTGCCCTCTGACCCCAGGGCAGCCATGGCTGCGTGTCCACTACGAGACTCCGGCGCTGAGTGCAGAGCAGAGACTCGGTCTACAAGGGGCGCTGACACTGGGGCCCGTCGACCAGCTACACACACAGCCACTAGTGGCAGAAATCATACTGCCATAGTGACACAAATCTACTCTATGTTAAAGCTTGATTGGGAGATGACCTGCCTTTGGGAATCTCAGTGTTTTATTTTTAAAGAATGTATAGTTCAGAACTAAAGCCTCTGTGTCCTGCTCTTCACTCTCAAAGTCCTCTCTGATTCACCCATATAAAGTCACAACGTTCTGTGGAGACTAAATAGATTTGAACCGTTTCCAGTGAACTGCTATGAATCAGAGTATTGTTATCCAGGAAAACACACATTAAGTCAAGACAGATGTTGATTTACAGCTGAGTTTCATTAGTGTGTGTGTCTGTCTGTCTGTCTGTGTGGTGTAGGGATTTTCCTTTTTGGTTTGTCTCAGTATTAAATACAGAAATCAAATGTGCATAAGTATTTACACCCCTGAGTCTATACTTGTAGAAGCACTTTGGGCAGCGATTACAGATTTGCTTTGTCTTGGGTTTGTTTGTATCAGCTTTGCACTTCTGGATTTGTCTTTTCTCTCTCATTCTTCCTTTTCTCAAGCTCTGTTCTGTTCTCAAGCTCTGTTAAATAAGATGGGGAGAGGTGAAAAACAGCAATCTTCAAGTCCTTCAATCCACAGATTTTCAATGGGTTCAAGTCTGGGCTTTGGCTGGGCCACTCAAGGACTTTCACATTCTTGTTCTTTAGTCATTCCAGTATGGCTTTAGCTGTATGCTTGGGGTCATTTGGATCCATTCATTGTTCCCTCTGTCCTTGCCAGTCTCCCAGTCCATGCCGCTGAAAAACATCCCCATAGCATGATTCTGTGCCTGGTTTTCTCAACATGGTCTCAGAGCATTTCGTATTGTTTTGTGCGTATATAATCCAAAACACTCCATTTACTATGATATGTATTGTATCTTTATGTGTGGATGTCCATTATCCATTTTGTATGATATATTATGAATAACAATTCACACGATATTTTTCGAATTTGTTAAACGTATCATATGTCACGAATTACAATTTGTTGTTGCTAACAGCTAAATGGATAACGCTAACTAGCTCTAGGGGTTAAGGTTAGGGGAAGGGTTAGCTAAAAGGATTAGCTAAAAGGGTTAGGGGAAGGGTTAGGGGAAGGGTTAGGGGAAGGGTTAGCTAAAAGGATTAGCTAAACGGGTTAGGGGAAGGGTTAGCTACACGGGTTAGGGGAAGGGTTAGCTAAACGGGTTAGGGGAAGGGTTAGCTACACGGGTTAGGGGAAGGGTTAGCTAAAAGGGTTAGCTACACGGGTTAGGGGAAGGGTTAGCTAAAAGGGTTAGGGGAAGGGTTAGCTAAAAGGGTTAGGGGAAGGGTTGGGGGAAGGGTTAGCTAAAAGGATTAGCTAAACGGGTTAGGGGAAGGGTTAGCTAAAAGGGTTAGGGGAAGGGTTAGGGGAAGGGTTAGCTAAACGGGTTAGGGGAAGGGTTAGCTACACGGGTTAGGGGAAGGGTTAGCTAAACGGGTTAGGGGAAGGGTTAGCTACACGGGTTAGGGGACGGGTTAGCTAAAAGGGTTAGCTACACGGGTTAGGGGAAGGGTTAGCTAAAAGGGTTAGCTACACGGGTTAGGGGAAGGGTTAGCTAAAAGGGTTTGGGGAAGGGTTAGCTAAAAGGGTTAGGGGAAGGGTTAGGGGAAGGGTTAGCTAAACGGGTTAGGGGAAGGGTTAGCTACACGGGTTAGGGGAAGGGTTAGCTACACGGGTTAGGGGAAGGGTTAGCTAAACGGGTTAGGGGAAGGGTTAGCTAACTTGATAAGTAGTTGCAACGTAGCTAAAAAGTAATTGCAAAGTTGCTAAAGTTTTCTGTGATGAAATTCAAACACGCAACCTTGGGGTTGCTAGACGTTCATGTTATATGCCCACTTATCCACCCCGACCAACCACCCTACTTTAGATTTTGCCTTAAGAAACCTGTTTTATGTAACCATTATAGAGGAAATGATTGAATTAACTACCATGTTGTTTAATTATACATACTATGCTGTTTTTACTTGGAAAATTATCCATGGTTATATTTTAGTATAGGCTTGTCTTGTGTGACTTAGTCATGGGTCTGGGCGTACAGATAAGAGCCGTTTGGGTGCAACTGCAGTATGTGAGATCCTGTTTTAACAATCTACAGGAACTTTGATGTGTGAAAACTGTAATGGAAATATTACTGCTTTGTTGAATATTGATTGTTGAATTATATGCTTAACAATAGTAAGAGACTTTCATAACTACAAATGCTGTGCTTCTGTAAAGGGATGGTTCCCCTCTAGCTCCCTGCAGCTGGTCTGTGGGTATAGTCAAGGACATGGTGTGAGCCGAGATCGAGAGAGCCTGAGAAACAAAACAAACCCCTATTGTTTCTAATACTTTTTGTTTCTGAGAATCTAAGCCAGGGTACAGGGTAACAACACCAGGTGAACATAACCACAAGATGAACCCAAATTAGCTTATGATGCCTCGAATCTGCATGGGAGGGGTGGAACCAGCCATGACTAAGAATTTCTAGGTCTGCTATATAGGACCTTTCTGTGCCGTTGAGCTCTCTGCCTTACACTCAAGAGTGTGGGGTCGACCAGCTTCATTATTGCAATTCTTATTAAATAAAGATGATCGTTTGAAGAAATTACAAAGTCTCTCTTGGTTAGAATGTCCTGCTTAACATTCAGGTAACACACAGACACACACACACAGACACGCACACAAACACACCGACACATGCACACACACTTGCGCACACGCGCACACACACAAACAAACACACACACACACACACACTACTCAGCTGTTCACATTTGTCTTGATTGACATGTTTTTCAGTTAGTTTGTTGTTGTTGTTGATGTTAAACAGGTCCTTCAGTTTATAGTGACTGTGTATCTATACCAGACTGTTGGTCCGAAAGTCAAGCTGAGATACGTTAGTCAACTGATTCTCTCTGAGGACCATTGCGAACCAAACTCTGACTACCTTGATGACCCTGACTACCCTGAGCAAAACCATTGCTATCCTGAACCAAACCAGGCCTACTCACATACAAACCTTGCCGAATTGATACAAAATATTGTGCAGTAATGTCATTTTTCACTGGATAAGTCTGAAACTTTGCACACAGACTGCTGCCATCTGGTGGCCAAAATCTAAAGTACAGCTAGACTGTATTATTTTTTACCATATCCAATGTGTTATATTCTCCTACATTAATTTCACATTTCCACAAATTTCCCAGTGTTTCCTTTCAAATGATATCATGAATATGCATATCTTTGCTTCAGGTCCTGAGCTACAGGCAGTTAGATTTGGGTATGTCAATTTAGGCAAAAATTGAAAAAAAGGGTACGATCCTTAAGAGTGCTGCCTTTAAATATTTTATTGAGTTTGATAGTGCTATCATTGTGTGATGCCTGACATTGGTGATAAGTGATTGATTGTCTGTAAATTAGGCATTCTGAATTAGATGTATTGATTCTTCACAATGGCACCCTCTTCTGGTTATCTTGAGTGACACAGGTGGGTTTTATACATTCTGTTTGTGAGATGTGGCGTAAGTTATGTTATGGGTATAGGCCTGTGAAATGCTTTGATTAAGCTCCATTATGTGTCTTTCATATTTGATGGAAAACCACATCTGTTAAGGCATTAGGGAAGACAGGTCAGATGTTAGGTTGGGACTAGGGAGGGTATGGGTAGAGGAAGACAGGTCAGATGTTAGGTTGGGACTAGGGAGGGTATGGGTAGAGGAAGACAGGTCAGATGTTAGGTACGGACTAGGGAGGGTACGGGTAGAGGAAGACAGGTCAGATGTTAGGTTGGGACTAGGGAGGGTACGGGAAGACAGGTCAGATGTTAGGTTGGGACTAGGGAGGGTACAGGTAGAGGAAGACAGGTCAGATGTTAGGTTGGGACTAGGAAGGGTATGGGTAGAGGAAGACAGGTCAGATGTTAGGTTGGGACTAGGGAGGGTACGGGAAGACAGGTCAGATGTTAGGTTGGGACTAGGGAGGGTACAGGTAGAGGAAGACAGATCAGATGTTAGGTTGGGACTAGGGAGGGTACGGGTGGAGGAAGACAGGTCAGATGTTAGGTTGGGACTAGGGAGGGTACGGGAAGACAGGTCAGATGTTAGGTTGGGACTAGGGAGGGTACAGGTAGAGGAAGACAGATCAGATGTTAGGTTGGGACTAGGGAGGGTACAGGTAGAGGAAGACAGGTCAGATGTTAGGTACGGACTAGGGAGGGTACGGGTAGAGGAAGACAGGTCAGATGTTAGGTTCGGACTAGGGAGGGTACGGGTAGAGGAAGACAGGTCAGATGTTAGGTTCGGACTAGGGAGGGTATGGGTAGAGGAAGACAGGTCAGATGTTAGGTTCGGACTAGGGAGGGTACGGGTAGAGGAAGACAGGTCAGATGTTAGGTTGGGACTAGGGAGGGTACGGGTAGAGGAAGACAGGTCAGATGTTAGGTTGGGACTAGGGAGGGTACGGGTAGAGGAAGACAGTTCAGATGTTAGGTACGGACTAGGGAGGGTACGGGTAGAGGAAGACAGGTCAGATGTTAGGTTGGGACTAGGGAGGGTACAGGTAGAGGAAGACAGATCAGATGTTAGGTACGGACTAGGGAGGGTACGGGAAGACAGGTCAGATGTTAGGTTGGGACTAGGGAGGGTACAGGTAGAGGAAGACAGGTCAGATGTTAGGTTGGGACTAGGGAGGGTACAGGTAGAGGAAGACAGGTCAGATGTTAGGTTCGGACTAGGGAGGGTACGGGTAGAGGAAGACAGGTCAGATGTTAGGTTGGGACTAGGGAGGGTACGGGTAGAGGAAGACAGGTCAGATGTTAGGTACGGACTAGGGAGGGTACGGGTAGAGGATGACAGGTACAGACCAGGGTCAGGGAGGGTTCAGGTAGAGGAAGACAGGTACAGACCAGGGTCAGGGAGGGTTCAGGTAGAGGAAGACAGGTACAGACCAGGGTCAGGGATGGTTCAGGTAGAGGAAGGCAGGTACAGACCAGGGTCAGATGAAAGGATCAGGGAGGGTTCAGGTAGAGGAAGACAGGTACAGACCAGGGTCAGGGAGGGTTCAGGTAGCGGAAGACAGGTACAGACCAGGGTCAGGGAGGGTTCAGGTAGAGGAAGGCAGGTACAGACCAGGGTCAGATGAAAGGATCAGGGAGGGTTCAGGTAGAGGAAGACAGGTACAGACCAGGGTCAGGGAGGGTTCAGGTAGAGGAAGACAGGTACAGACCAGGGTCAGATGTAAGGATCAGGGAGGGTTCAGGTAGAGGAAGACAGGTACAGACCAGGGTCAGGGAGGGTTCAGGTAGAGGAAGACAGGTAAAGATTGATGATAATGGATAGAGTAAATACACTGGATTATAGGTTTGATGTGGGGGGAGGGTGAGGTAAGGGGAGGGGTGAGGGTAAGAAGAAGGGTGAGGGTATTGGGATGAGGGGATGTGGTAGGGTCAGATTTATTTAGGTCAAAATGACTGTTTCCCCTTCTGATTCGTGATGGGTTGTGACTACTGTCGTAGTTAATGACTAACTGACCCGCTTCACCACTCACACCCATTGGTCACTAGTCCTTCCATACAGACAGACAGAGAGGGGTATTTGACCGGTGTGTGTTCTCAAGGTTGGAAGACATGACAGTGTTCAGGAGCAGCGTTCCGGTACAGGTAGGAAACTCTGAAGTTTTGAAAACCTTGACAGACCCAAATTGAAAGCAATTGCATAAAACGACTATAGATTTGTTCTCCTCCTGACTAGTTTGATAGTTATGACCCTACCATTTGTTAAACATATGATATGTCACGAATTACAATTTGTTATTGCTAACAGCTAGGTGGCTAACGCTAACTAGCTCTAGGGGTTAAGGTTAGGGGAAGGGTTAGCTAACTTTCTAACGAGTTGCAACGTAGCTAAAAAAGTAGTTACAAAGTTGCTTAATTAGCTAAAATTGTCGTGATAGGATTCAAGACATTCGTGTTATACAGCCACCCACCCATCCACCCCACTTTTGTTTTTGTCTTTTGTAACCATACCAAACATAACATATTATACTAATTTGAGTTGTCCCAGATTTACTTTTCATTTGCATTCAGGTCAAAGAGCAACATTTTTGTCTCATCAGACCTTTTTCCAAACTTAAGGTGTGCCTTTTCTCTGGAGTGGTTTCCATCTGGCCACTCCCACAAAGCCCAGATGGGTGAAGTCCTGTAGAGACTTGTCCTTCTGGCAGGTTCTCCCATCTTAGCCAAGGAACTCTTTAGTTCTGCCAGAGTGGGTTCTCGTCAGTTTCCTGACCATCTTGCCCGGTTTGGTCGGACGGCCAGCTCTAGGCAGTCTGGGTAGTTTCATATCTTTTCAATTTCCCAATGATGGAGACCACTGTGCTCTAGGAAACTTTCAACATTCTTGATATATGGCCCATCACAATTCCATCTCAGAGATCTACAGACAGTTCCTTGGACTTCATGGTATAGTTCCTGCTCTGACATACACTGTCAACTGGGGGACCTTATGTAGACAAGTATTGAGATGGCTCCGACAGAGATGGTCGCCTCGCTTCAGGTCCTTAGAAAACTATGCAGTTAATAGTTTTTTTATGTATTATTTCTTACATTGTTAGCCCAGAAAACCTTAAGTGTTATTACATACAGCCGGGAAGAACTATTGGATATAAAAGTGATGTCAACTTACCATCATTAACATCTGCTAACCATGTGTATGTGACCAATAAAATGTGATTTGTTTCTTTCAAAATGATGTCCGAACAATTGAATTTGCCACAGGTCAACTCCAATCAGGTTGTAGTGCCATCTAGGATGATGAAAGGAAATTGGATGCACCCGAGATCAATGTGGAGCATCAGAGCAAAGGAGTGTGAATAGTTATGGAAATTAGATATTTCTAGATTTCATTTTCAATACATTTGCAAACACTTCCAAAAAAAACATGTTTTCACTTCGTTATTACAGGGTATTGTGTATTGTGTATTATGTATTGTGTATTATGTATTGTGTATTGTGTATTATGTATTGTGTATTATGTATTGTGTATTATGTATTGTGTATTATGTATTGTGTATTATGTATTGTGTATTATGTATTATGTATTGTGTATTGTGTATTATGTATTGTGTATTATGTATTGTGTATTGTGTATTATGTATTGTGTATTATGTATTGTGTATTGTGTATTATGTATTGTGTATTGTGTATTGTGTATTATGTATTGTGTATTGTGTATTATGTATTGTGTATTGTGTATTATGTATTGTGTATTGTGTATTGTGTATTGTGTATTATGTATTGTGTATTGTGTATTATGTATTGTGTATTATGTATTGTGTATTGTGTATTGTGTATTATGTATTATGTATTGTGTATTATGTATTGTGTATTATGTATTGTGTATTGTGTATTATGTATTATGTATTATGTATTGTGTATTGTGTATTATGTATTGTGTATTGTGTATTGTGTATTATGTATTGTGTATTGTGTATTGTGTATTGGGTATTGGGTATTGTGTATTGTGTATTGTGTGTAGATGGTTGAGAAAATATATATTGAATCCATTTTGAATTCAGGCTGTAACAGCATGTAGAATAAGTCAAGAGGTCTGAATGAATACTTTCTGAAGGTACTGTATATTTAAGCAATAAGGCACGAGGGGGTGTGGTATATGTGCACGAGGCGGTGTGGTATATGTGCACGAGGGGGTGTGGTATATGTGCACGAGGGGGTGTGGTATATGTGCACGGGGGGGTGTGGTATATGTGCACGGGGGGGTGTGGTATATGTGCTCGAGGGGGTGTGGTATATGTGCACGGGGGGTGTGGTATATGTGCACAGGGGGGTGTGGTATATGTGCACGGGGGGGTGTGGTATATGTGCACGGGGGGGTGTGGTATATGTGCACGAGGCGGTGTGGTATATGTGCACGAGGGGGTGTGGTATATGTGCACGAGGGGGTGTGGTATATGTGCACGGGGGGGTGTGGTATATGTGCACGGGGGGGTGTGGTATATGTGCTCGAGGGGGTGTGGTATATGTGCACGGGGGGTGTGGTATATGTGCTCGAGGGGGTGTGGTATATGTGCACGAGGGGGTGTGGTATATGTGCACGGGGGGTGTGGTATATGTGCTCGAGGGGGTGTGGTATATGTGCACGAGGGGGTGTGGTATATGTGCACGGGGGGGTGTGGTATATGTGCACGGGGGGGTGTGGTATATGTGCACGGGGGGGTGTGGTATATGTGCACGGGGGGTGTGGTATATGTGCTCGAGGGGGTGTGGTATATGTGCACGAGGGGGTGTGGTATATGTGCACGGGGGGGTGTGGTATATGTGCACGGGGGGGTGTGGTATATGTGCTTGAGGGGGTGTGGTATATGTGCACGGGGGGTGTGGTATATGTGCACAGGGGGGTGTGGTATATGTGCACGGGGGGGTGTGGTATATGTGCACAGGGGGGTGTGGTATATGTGCTCGAGGGGGTGTGGTATATGTGCACGAGGGGGTGTGGTATATGTGCACGGGGGGGTGTGGTATATGTGCTCGAGGGGGTGTGGTATATGTGCACGGGGGGGTGTGGTATATGTGCACGGGGGGGTGTGGTATATGTGCTCGAGGGGGTGTGGTATATGTGCACGGGGGGGTGTGGTATATGTGCTCGAGGGGGTGTGGTATATGTGCACGGGGGGGTGTGGTATATGTGCACGAGGGGGTGTGGTATATGTGCACGAGGGGGTGTGGTATATGTGCACGGGGGGGTGTGGTATATGTGCTCGAGGGGGACGTAGTAGTAAAAATAATTGTTTTGTCATACCCATGGTATATGGTCTGATATACCACGGCTGTCAGCCAATCAGCATTCAGGGCTCGATCCACCCCGTTTATTATAGCCCTTTACTCACACTGTTGTTGTGGAGTAACAACACACACTTCATGTTAAACGAAACACTTTATTAAAAAATATCACCACATTCATCAACATCCTATTATTAGTCCCCTGGGTCCTTCACGGGGGAGATAAACTGTGCTCTACAGACAGGGACATCAGCTATTGCTGAGTAGGTGGTGAAAATTTAAACACTACTCTATTTCTAGCTTTCTCTTTCACACTCTCTCTCACACACAATCGCTCAGGTGTAGGGGTCAGCACATCCGAGTTGAGGGGTCAGGGTGAGAGGTCAGTGGACTATAGAGTTAAGGGGTTCAGCGCGGATGTTCCCCAGGTCCAGCGAAGAATCTGTGTCCTCGTCAATCTCCCCAATCACAGCTCTGCAAAATAGAGGAGAGAAGTTGGGCCTGGGTGTACTACTGTGTGTTGAAGTCTGCCCCCCCCCCAAAGTGGCCAGTTAAAGTGTTCATTCCCCTCACGGTTTCAGAAATGTTGTCGACACTCAGTCTCTTCACCAATCCAAGTCCTAGATTAAGTGTGAACGGGCGCAGTGAGAGGGAGAGGTCATAAGGGGTCGTTTGGGTGAAAGGTGAGAGTTCCGCCAGAGGTCGACATGATACTTACACGTTGTCTCCTCTGACTATGTATAGTCCCAGGACCACCTGCTCCACGCCCTGAGAGGAACTGAACACACGCTCATGACTCTCATCCAGAATCAGGTTGATGGTCTGGTCAAAGCCCTTCAGGGTACCCTGAACACACACAGTCAGATCAACGGTCCAATCAAAACAGTACACACAGATCAACGGTCCAATCAAGACAGTACACACAGATCAACGGTCCAATCAAAACAGTACATGCACAATCCGATCAACAGTCCAATCAAAACAGTACACGCACAATCAGATCAACCGTCCAATCAAAACAGTACACGCACAGTGAAATCAAAGGTCCAATCAAAACAGTACACGCACAGTGAAATCAACGGTCCAATCAAAACAGTACACGCACAATCAGATCAGCGGTCCAATCAAAACAGTACACGCACAGTCAGATCAACGGTCCAATCAAAACAGCACACGCACAAAATCAGGTTTATGGTCCAGTCAAAACCATTCAGACGCACAGATCTGGAGCCAAGTACGGCAGTGAAGTAGCTAGAGACATACCACTATCATCCGTCCGTCAGATGTAACGATGGCCACTGTACCTGAAACACAGCAGCTAAGGAAAACATCTGGGACACTATTTCCAACCTGGTCTCAGGGGTAGACGTAACATAGTAAATGTAAATCCGTGACACTCATCATTTGTATAAGTTACATTTCGTATGGTATGTATTCACTTGTGGATGTCCTTCATCCCAGAAATGTTCCATACACACAAAAAGCTTATTTCCTTCAAATGTTTTGCACAAATTTGTTTACATCCCTGTTAGTGAGCATTTCTCTTTTGTCAAGATAATCCATCCACTTTACAGGATAGGCATATCAAGAAGCTGATTAAACAGCACGATCACTACACGGGTGCCCCTAAAAGGTCACCAAAATGTGCAATTTTGTCACAACAATGCCACAGATTTCTCAAGTTTTGAGGGAGTGTGCAATTGGCATGCTGACTGCAGGAATGTCCACCAGGGCTGTTACCAGAGAATTTAATGTTCATTTCTCTACCATAATGTCATTTTAGAGAATTTGGCAGTACTTCTAATCACAGACCATGTGTATGGCGTTGTGTCGGTGAGTGGTTTGCTGATGTCAACGTTGTGAACAGAGGGCCCCATGGTGGCGGTGGGGTTATGGTATGGGTAGGCATAAGCTACGGCCAACGAACACAACTGCATTTTATCGATGGCAATTTGAATGCATAGAGATACCGTGACAAAATCATGAGGCCCATTGGTGTGCCATTCATCTTGTTTTAGCATGATAATGCACAGCCCCATGTCACAAGGACCTGTACACAATTCCTGGAAGCTGAAAACGGCCTACATTCTCAGACATGTCACCCATTGAGCATTTTATTTGATCTTTATTTAACTAGGCAAGTCAGTTAAGCGCAAATTCTTATTTTCAGAAGGCCTGGGAACAGTGGGTTAACTGCCTTGTTCAGGGGCAGAACGACAGATTTGAACATTGTCAGTTCGGGGATTCGATCTTGCAACCTTTCTAGTCCACTAGGCTACCTGATGCCCCAATCGAGGCATATGAGACCAGGCTGCTATTTCATGAGAAGCTGCACATGCAGCAATACTGTTGAGCTTGCACGACAAAATCCATAGTTAGCTTGCTATTATAAACTTGGTGGTTCAAGCACTGGATGCTGATTGGCAGAAAGCCGTTGTATATCAGACAGTATACCACAGGTATGACAAAACATGTATTTTTACTGTTCTAATTACATTTGTAAACAGTTTATAATAGCAATAAGGCACCTCGGGGGTTTGTGGTATATGACCAATATACCACAGCTAAGGGCTGGATTCAGGCACTCAGCTTTGAGTTGTGCTAAAGATCAGCCCATAGCCGTGGTATATTGGCCATATACCACACCTCCTCGGGCCTTATTGCTTAAATAACACATTTGGATGAACATGTACCCATGTTTGGCTTTCAAAATCATTTGTATTATATTTTATCTAACTAGCGCACAGTTACATGTCATTCTACTAAAAAGCCATATGCGATGCCATTGCTAGCAAAGCTCAATCTAGCAGGCCAAAGCACCCACGCATCAATAATCACGCGATTCATCAGCAAAAGTCCCATTCAGTGACTGTACCAGGATGACTTTAGTTCAAAGGATACGGTTGATGTAGCTCTCGAGGGCAGTCGACATGGTGACAACAAAAGACTCGTTCAAATCCGCCGGGTTTATTTGGAAAACACAAAACGTAGCTCCACCGTAGATCACAAAATCGGCGTGCAGTCACAAACCGGAAACAGCATCAGACCAGACTAGATGATTGCAGACCCACTAATGATTTTGGTGTCCAGAAGATGGCGCCGAATCCACAGAAAATGAGTGTCGCGCCGTTCTTTATACCTCAGTGGTGTCGCCCTACCGATCCATGAGTTTACCAGACCACCCTTTCTAGAGATAATAGGCTTGTTCGACCTTGGATCATAATTAATTACTGATTATTATTTGAAGATCAGTCAGTCACCATTTACCCACAATGCATCATGGATTTGATGTTCTCCAACCAAAGGGACCAGGGTTCTGGTCTTGAAGCATGGTTTCAACTGCTCCTACAGTTTTGCTTCGGTACTGCAGTTTAACTGACACCCGGCCATAGAAAGCCAATTTCCATAGACGCCCACATAGAAAAAAGTAAGATTAGAAAATTCCTAATAAGACACTTTAGTCATAACCTTTGTGCATAAAACAGCCATTTCATTATTTGAATTATTTTCCCCCAGTGCTCACAGTTGAAGACAGTTGTCCTGTTGGAGAGCATCAACGTGATGTATCATTGGTCAATTGTGACTGACTGATCTACAAATAATGAGTCGTTATTTATGATACAAGGTGATTTGTAGATCGGTCAGTCAGCGGTCACCAGCAATATGAAACAAGTCCATTAACATGTTAATATTCATCCAATGTCTGCTGTTTTGGGATGACGTCATCACTACTCCCTTTGCACATTGAGTGCTAGTGCACATGTGATGTTGGTCTGTATAAACCGGATAAAACCTGGTCATGAAGAATGTCAGTAGATTACCTTAAACAGTCAGACATATGGATGCAGTCTCTAGCGCTCATTATACCTCAGTGTCTCCAACACTGCTTCTGTTTCTATGGCATACTGCACCTGGGCAGGCTGCTGAGACCCATACTGCACCTGGGCAGGCTGCTGAGACCCATACTGCACCTGGGCAGGCTACTGAGACCCATACTGCACCTGGGCAGGCTGCTGAGACCCATACTGCACCTGGGCAGGCTGCTGAGACCCATACTGCACCTGGGCAGGCTACTGAGACCCATACTGCACCTGGGAAGGCTGCTGAGACCCATACTGCACCTGGGCAGGCTGCTGAGACCCATACTGCACCTGGGCAGGCTGCTGAGACCCATACTGCACCTGGGCAGGCTACTGAGACCCATACTGCACCTGGGCAGGCTGCTGAGACCCATACTGCACCTGGGCAGGCTGCTGAGACCCATACTGCACCTGGGCAGGCTACTGAGACCCATACTGCACCTGGGCAGGCTGCTGAGACCCATACTGCACCTGGGCAGGCTGCTGAGACCCATACTGCACCTGGGCAGGCTGCTGAGACCCATACTGCACCTGGGCAGGCTGCTGAGACCCATACTGCACCTGGGCAGGCTACTGAGACCCATACTGCACCTGGGCAGGCTGCTGAGACCCATACTGCACCTGGGCAGGCTGCTGAGACCCATACTGCACCTGGGCAGGCTGCTGAGACCCATACTGCACCTGGACAGGCTGCTGAGACCCATACTGCACCTGGGCAGGCTGCTGAGACCCATACTGCACCTGGGCAGGCTGCTGAGACCCATACTGCACCTGGGCAGGCTGCTGAGACCCATACCGCACCTGGGCAGGCTGCTGAGACCCATACTGCACCTGGGCAGGCTGCTGAGACCCATACTGAACCTGGGCAGGCTGCTGAGACCCATACTGCACCTGGGAAGGCTGCTGAGACCCATACTGAACCTGGGCAGGCTGCTGAGACCCATACTGCACCTGGGCAGGCTGCTGAGACCCATACTGCACCTGGGCAGGCTGCTGAGACCCATACTGAACCTGGGCAGGCTGCTGAGACCCATACTGCACCTGGGCAGGCTGCTGAGACCCATACTGCACCTGGGCAGGCTGCTGAGACCCATACTGAACCTGGGCAGGCTGCTGAGACCCATACTGAACCTGGGCAGGCTGCTGAGACCCCATACTGAACCTGGGCAGGCTGCTGAGACCCACTTGGCTCACTGGAGTGACTTGGAGAATCTTTCACTCCGAAATACATTAGCATGAACTTACATGATTGGTTGTCAAAACGGCAGTTTACTGACATAAATAACATTTTCGGGATTTAAACGTTTTTATTTCTCACTTCTTTGCAAATGTATATGACATTAAATAAGGTAATGTGACAGACAGGGCTGTTGTTGTTATCAAATGCACTGGACTGCTTAAAACAGCAGTGTTAAGGTCTCCTATATCTCGTGTGGCTAAAGACAACAGTCCCTGTCAGGAAGTGAGAGGGGAACCTCATGAAATACCTGTCCACACCATGTGGTACTACTAGATCTCCTCCACAAGAAGACAGAAGTCTGTGCTGTCAGTCAATAGACAAATAATGTCATCTACATGAGCAGTTCATATAAACACATCCTTCAGGCTCCAGTCGAGGGCTCTCCCCTGCGTTTAGACCAGGAGTGGTGAGTTGATATGGAACACTGAGCTTGTAGACAGAGGATCGGCAAAGTAAACAACACTGGGATTAAACGGGATAGGACAGGAGTATTCAGGAATGACAGCGGTCTATTCCAGGTTTCTGGGATACGGTGTAGTTCATTGGTAGTGGTTGTTCTTTGCCAGCTGAAGCCCTTCCTAGCCTGGTCACAGATCTGTTAGTGCTGCCTTGCTCAACTCCTACGGCCAATCGGCATCACCATAGGAGTTGTCAAAAACACATCTGGGACCAGGCTACTGTTCTTCCTCCCATCTCCCCTCACTTTCCCGGCCAGGAGGCCCTGAGGTTGAGCAGGATGAGGACGTCGCAGGGGGCCAGGCGGTAGACCCCCAGCTCGTTGAGGGCTGACGTAGGGCTGGGCTTCTTGCCGTCCGGGGTCCCTGGTTGCTCCTCGTCTTCCTCAGCCTGCCTTAGGACGTCTCGTAGAAGAAGAGCTGAGCCCACATTCAGACACAGGATGACGCAGGCCTCCTTCACACTGAGAGAGGGAGACATGACCAATCATTTTTTACCTAGAAATGATTTGACAAGGAATTCAACCCCTGTGCAGGACATTTAATAACCTAAGGAACTACAAACAAACTGTAGGTCTCTTCTACAGATTATGGTACAGTGGACAATGTTTTCAGGTGATATTGTCAGCAGAATTGCCATTGTATGTAATGGCCCACTCACTGTTTGAAGAAGTTCTCAGGCCTCTTGCAGTAGTGTCCAAACAGAGGGAAGAGGTTCCTTGTCATGTCGAACTGGAGCTGGGCTGCACCCCCCTCGTTGAAGTGGTTATACAGAATCACCTGAGGGAGACAGGTAGCAGGTCCATACGTTAATAGAGATGTGATTACCCCCCCCCAAAAAAAACATTCTCTATTGCTTCATCCTATTTTCTCCCGTCTGTATTTTATCATTAGAATTGGTCTGTAGCCAATGTAGTTTTAATGTATTTGAGAACAGATGTGTCTAGTGATGTGGGACAATCTAATTACCTTCTTTTAAGTCACTCCAGACAGTAGTATCTGAGAAATCACTAAAAGTTCAAATATTTAATGAAGTCAACTATCTGATTAATTCCCTTTGTAGCAGGCCAGCAGTGTGACTCACATTCTGGTAGAGGAAGAGGTCCAGCCTCTCAGCCAGGTCCTGCCAGCCCGTCTGGAAGAGAGGCAGACACAGCATCTGCTGCAGCTGGAGCAGGTGGTCCCTGAGACAGAGCATCAGAGGACAGGCTAAACTGGACAGGGACATGGTGGCCTGGTCACACTGGGACGGCAGAGACAACCACCTGGGAGGGGAAGGATACACGTTAGTGTCATTCTAGTTTTGAACATTTTGTTCACTCCAACATTGTGTTGTTCAATTGGTTATATGGTGGCTGTAGGTGATGATCTGAGCTCAAGAAATCACATTTCATTCCTACTGTCCAGGCGTGTTACAGGAAAAATATATTTTGTCACAAAGTGCTTACAATCAACCTGGGCCTAAACACCAAGCAAAGCAAGGTGACAGTGGGTGCCTAGTGTTTAAAACTCCAAAAATAGGCCTACATCTTGAGAGGAACTAGATTGAACAGAAATAACCCTTCCTCTAAGAGAAGAGTGTCTCCACTGACCTGTCCCTGCAGTAGGGCTGAGCCTTCTTCTGTACGTCCCTCATGACAGCCTCCAGTAACCTGCCCAGCATGTCTCCTCTCAGCCTCTCCAGCAGCCCCAGGAGCCCCTCAAACAGAGACCCCTCCAGAGAGGCCAGACGGCCGGACTCAGTGACCCCCAGCGGCCCCAACAGCTCCTCCTCCCCCAGGGCCACAGCTGACTGCTGCAGCTGCAGGAAGAACTGAGGAAGAACAGAGGAGAGAGAGGAGAACATTGAACAGCCTTGAAGAAGACCTCTGGAGCAGTGCAGTAAAAGGAGGGCCCATACAGCAGAGTGAAGGTGTAAATATGTGGCTTTTACTGTCCCCTTAACTACTTCTGAACGGACAACACATGTACAGTCAGACAGACTGACAGATTGACAGACAGGCAGGCAGACAGGCGGGCAGCATGTGCCAAAGCAGCAGCTACTCTTCCTGGGGTCCAGCAAAATTAAGGCAGTTTATACAATTTGAATACATTACAATACATTCACATATTTCACAACACACTGTGTTCCTTCAGGCCCCTACTCCACCATGTGTATATATAGTGCGTATGTTATCGTGAGTGTGTGTGTGTGTGTGTATGCATGTGTCTGTGCCAATGTTTGTGTTGCTTCACAGTCCCCGCTGTTCCATAAGATGTTTTTATCTGTTTTTTAAAATCTAATTTTACTGCTGCATCAGTTACCTGATGTGGAATAGAGTTCCATGTAGTCATGGCTCTATGTGGTACTGTGGAATAGAGTTCCATGTAGTCATGGCTCTATGTGGTACTGTGGAATAGAGTTCCATGTAGTCATGGCTCTATGTAGTACTGTGGAATAGAGTTCCATGTAGTCATGGCTCTATGTAGTACTGTGGAATAGAGTTCCATGTAGTCATGGCTCTATGTGGTACTGTGGAATAGAGTTCCATGTAGTCATGGCTCTATGTGGTACTGTGGAATAGAGTTCCATGTAGTCATGGCTCTGTGTAGTACTGTGGAATAGAGTTCCATGTAGTCATGGCTGTATGTGGTACTGTGGAATAGAGTTCCATGTAGTCATGGCTCTATGTAGTACTGTGGAATAGAGTTCCATGTAGTCATGGCTCTATGTGGTACTGTGGAATAGAGTTACATGTAGTCATGACTCTATGTAGTACTGTGGAATAGAGTTCCATGTAGTCATGGCTCTATGTGGTACTGTGGAATAGAGTTCCATGTAGTCATGACTCTATGTAGTACTGTGGAATAGAGTTCCATGTAGTCATGGCTCTATGTGGTACTGTGGAATAGAGTTCCATGTAGTCATGGCTCTATGTGGTACTGTGGAATAGAGTTCCATGTAGTCATGGCTCTATGTGGTACTGTGGAATAGAGTTCCATGTAGTCATGGCTCTATGTAGTACTGTGGAATAGAGTTCCATGTAGTCATGGCTGTATGTGGTACTGTGGAATAGAGTTCCATGTAGTCATGACTCTATGTAGTACTGTGGAATAGAGTTCCATGTAGTCATGGCTCTATGTAGTACTGTGGAATAGAGTTCCATGTAGTCATGGCTGTATGTGGGACTGTGGAATAGAGTTCCATGTAGTCATGACTCTATGTAGTACTGTGGAATAGAGTTCCATGTAGTCATGGCTCTATGTAGTACTGTGGAATAGAGTTCCATGTAGTCATGGCTCTATGTGGTACTGTGGAATAGAGTTCCATGTAGTCATGACTCTATGTAGTACTGTGGAATAGAGTTCCATGTAGTCATGGCTCTATGTGGTACTGTGGAATAGAGTTCCATGTAGTCATGACTCTATGTAGTACTGTGGAATAGAGTTCCATGTAGTCATGGCTCTATGTGGTACTGTGGAATAGAGTTCCATGTAGTCATGACTCTATGTAGTACTGTGGAATAGAGTTCCATGTAGTCATGGCTCTATGTGGTACTGTGGAATAGAGTTCCATGTAGTCATGGCTCTATGTGGTACTGTGGAATAGAGTTCCATGTAGTCATGGCTCTATGTGGTACTGTGGAATAGAGTTCCATGTAGTCATGGCTCTATGTAGTACTGTGGAATAGAGTTCCATGTAGTCATGGCTCTATGTGGTACTGTGGAATAGAGTTCCATGTAGTCATGACTCTATGTAGTACTGTGGAATAGAGTTCCATGTAGTCATGGCTCTATGTAGTACTGTGGAATAGAGTTCCATGTAGTCATGGCTGTATGTGGTACTGTGGAATAGAGTTCCATGTAGTCATGACTCTATGTAGTACTGTGGAATAGAGTTCCATGTAGTCATGGCTCTATGTAGTACTGTGGAATAGAGTTCCATGTAGTCATGGCTCTATGTGGTACTGTGGAATAGAGTTCCATGTAGTCATGGCTCTATGTGGTACTGTGGAATAGAGTTCCATGTAGTCATGACTCTATGTAGTACTGTGGAATAGAGTTCCATGTAGTCATGGCTCTATGTAGTACTGTGGAATAGAGTTCCATGTAGTCATGGCTCTATGTGGTACTGTGGAATAGAGTTACATGTAGTCATGACTCTATGTAGTACTGTGGAATAGAGTTCCATGTAGTCATGGCTCTATGTGGTACTGTGGAATAGAGTTCCATGTAGTCATGACTCTATGTAGTACTGTGGAATAGAGTTCCATGTAGTCATGGCTCTATGTGGTACTGTGGAATAGAGTTCCATGTAGTCATGGCTCTATGTGGTACTGTGGAATAGAGTTCCATGTAGTCATGGCTCTATGTGGTACTGTGGAATAGAGTTCCATGTAGTCATGGCTCTTTGTAGTACTGTGGAATAGAGTTCCATGTAGTCATGGCTGTATGTGGTACTGTGGAATAGAGTTCCATGTAGTCATGACTCTATGTAGTACTGTGGAATAGAGTTCCATGTAGTCATGGCTCTATGTAGTACTGTGGAATAGAGTTCCATGTAGTCATGGCTGTATGTGGTACTGTGGAATAGAGTTCCATGTAGTCATGACTCTATGTAGTACTGTGGAATAGAGTTCCATGTAGTCATGGCTCTATGTAGTACTGTGGAATAGAGTTCCATGTAGTCATGGCTCTATGTGGTACTGTGGAATAGAGTTCCATGTAGTCATGACTCTATGTAGTACTGTGGAATAGAGTTCCATGTAGTCATGGCTCTATGTGGTACTGTGGAATAGAGTTCCATGTAGTCATGACTCTATGTAGTACTGTGGAATAGAGTTCCATGTAGTCATGGCTCTATGTGGTACTGTGGAATAGAGTTCCATGTAGTCATGACTCTATGTAGTACTGTGGAATAGAGTTCCATGTAGTCATGGCTCTATGTGGTACTGTGGAATAGAGTTCCATGTAGTCATGGCTCTATGTGGTACTGTGGAATAGAGTTCCATGTAGTCATGGCTCTATGTGGTACTGTGGAATAGAGTTCCATGTAGTCATGGCTCTATGTAGTACTGTGGAATAGAGTTCCATGTAGTCATGGCTCTATGTGGTACTGTGGAATAGAGTTCCATGTAGTCATGACTCTATGTAGTACTGTGGAATAGAGTTCCATGTAGTCATGGCTCTATGTAGTACTGTGGAATAGAGTTCCATGTAGTCATGGCTGTATGTGGTACTGTGGAATAGAGTTCCATGTAGTCATGACTCTATGTAGTACTGTGGAATAGAGTTCCATGTAGTCATGGCTCTATGTAGTACTGTGGAATAGAGTTCCATGTAGTCATGGCTCTATGTGGTACTGTGGAATAGAGTTCCATGTAGTCATGGCTCTATGTGGTACTGTGGAATAGAGTTCCATGTAGTCATGACTCTATGTAGTACTGTGGAATAGAGTTCCATGTAGTCATGGCTCTATGTGGTACTGTGGAATAGAGTTCCATGTAGTCATGACTCTATGTAGTACTGTGGAATAGAGTTCCATGTAGTCATGGCTCTATGTAGTACTGTGGAATAGAGTTCCATGTAGTCATGGCTCTATGTAGTACTGTGGAATAGAGTTCCATGTAGTCATGGCTCTATGTGGTACTGTGGAATAGAGTTCCATGTAGTCATGGCTGTATGTGGTACTGTGGAATAGAGTTCCATGTAGTCATGGCTCTATGTAGTACTGTGGAATAGAGTTCCATGTAGTCATGGCTCTATGTGGTACTGTGGAATAGAGTTCCATGTAGTCATGGCTCTATGTAGTACTGTGGAATAGAGTTCCATGTAGTCATGGCTCTATGTGGTACTGTGGAATAGAGTTCCATGTAGTCATGGCTCTATGTGGTACTGTGGAATAGAGTTCCATGTAGTCATGGCTCTATGTAGTACTGTGGAATAGAGTTCCATGTAGTCATGGCTCTATGTAGTACTGTGGAATAGAGTTCCATGTAGTCATGGCTCTATGTGGTACTGTGGAATAGAGTTCCATGTAGTCATGGCTGTATGTGGTACTGTGGAATAGAGTTCCATGTAGTCATGGCTCTATGTAGTACTGTGGAATAGAGTTCCATGTAGTCATGGCTCTATGTGGTACTGTGGAATAGAGTTCCATGTAGTCATGGCTCTATGTAGTACTGTGGAATAGAGTTCCATGTAGTCATGGCTCTATGTGGTACTGTGGAATAGAGTTCCATGTAGTCATGGCTCTATGTGGTACTGTGGAATAGAGTTCCATGTAGTCATGGCTCTATGTAGTACTGTGGAATAGAGTTCCATGTAGTCATGGCTCTATGTGGTACTGTGGAATAGAGTTCCATGTAGTCATGGCTCTATGTGGTACTGTGGAATAGAGTTCCATGTAGTCATGGCTCTATGTGGTACTGTGGAATAGAGTTCCATGTAGTCATGGCTCTATGTAGTACTGTGGAATAGAGTTCCATGTAGTCATGGCTGTATGTGGTACTGTGGAATAGAGTTCCATGTAGTCATGACTCTATGTAGTACTGTGGAATAGAGTTCCATGTAGTCATGGCTCTATGTAGTACTGTGGAATAGAGTTCCATGTAGTCATGGCTGTATGTGGTACTGTGGAATAGAGTTCCATGTAGTCATGACTCTATGTAGTACTGTGGAATAGAGTTCCATGTAGTCATGGCTCTATGTAGTACTGTGGAATAGAGTTCCATGTAGTCATGGCTCTATGTGGTACTGTGGAATAGAGTTCCATGTAGTCATGGCTCTATGTGGTACTGTGGAATAGAGTTCCATGTAGTCATGACTCTATGTAGTACTGTGGAATAGAGTTCCATGTAGTCATGGCTCTATGTAGTACTGTGGAATAGAGTTCCATGTAGTCATGGCTCTATGTAGTACTGTGGAATAGAGTTCCATGTAGTCATGGCTCTATGTGGTACTGTGGAATAGAGTTCCATGTAGTCATGGCTGTATGTGGTACTGTGGAATAGAGTTCCATGTAGTCATGGCTCTATGTAGTACTGTGGAATAGAGTTCCATGTAGTCATGGCTCTATGTGGTACTGTGGAATAGAGTTCCATGTAGTCATGGCTCTATGTAGTACTGTGGAATAGAGTTCCATGTAGTCATGGCTCTATGTGGTACTGTGGAATAGAGTTCCATGTAGTCATGGCTCTATGTGGTACTGTGGAATAGAGTTCCATGTAGTCATGGCTCTATGTGGTACTGTGGAATAGAGTTCCATGTAGTCATGGCTCTATGTGGTACTGTGGAATAGAGTTCCATGTAGTCATGACTCTATGACTCTATGACTGACACATTACGTCATTTCCGGTCACGACTTGCAGACTTGTTTTTGAGTTGCTGTGTGTTTTGTTGCCAACCTGTTTTGCTACCTGACAAATTTACGGTTTTTACTTTTTAATTACCGTTTATATTTTTGTTTTTTCCTACTCAACTTTTTCACTCCGGCCGCTTTATCTGGACACGATTCGTCAGGACCTCCAACAGCCGAAGCTAAGTAGTAACATTAACATGATGCCTTCTAATTGTAGTCGCTGTACTCGCCTTACGGCGAGGATAGCTGTGCTACAAGCCCAGCTTCAGACGCAATCGCTAGGCAAGGGTAATTTCAGTGTAGGAAAGGCTGAAACAGCGTCTGTGCCACCAGTAAGTATAGATAGTAGTATAAATCCCCTGGCACAGTCCCCGCAGCCGGACAACTTTCTCACGGTTTCTGGAAGGAAATGCTGTAGGAACGCTCAACCGGTGTCGCTCATTCAGCCGACAGAAACTTTCAACCGGTTTTCCCCATTAAGCAGCGGGTCGGAGTCAGAGGCCGAGTCTTCTCTGGTCTCTACTCCTCCCGTTACGGGGTCTGAGACGCCGAAGCTTCCCACCATTAGCTCTGACAAATTGAAAACTCTAGTCATTGGCGACTCCATTACCCGCAGTATTAGACTTGAGAATCATCCAGCGATCATACACTGTTTACCGGGGGGCAGGGCTACCGACGTTAAGGCTAATCTGAAGATGGTGCTGGCTAAAGCTAAAACTGGCGAGTGTAGAGAGTATAGAGATATTGTTATCCACGTCGGCACCAACGATGTTAGGATGAAACAGTCAGAGATCACCAAGCGCAACATAGCTTCTGCGTGTAAATCAGCTAGAAAGATGTGTCGGCATCGAGTAATTGTCTCTGGCCCCCTCCCAGTTAGGGGGAGTGATGAGCTCTACAGCAGAGTCTCACAACTCAATCGCTGGTTGAAAACTGTTTTCTGCCCCTCCCAAAAGATAGAATTTGTAGATAATTGGCCCTCTTTCTGGGACTCACCCACAAACAGGACCAAGCCTGACCTGCTGAGGAGTGACGGACTCCATCCTAGCTGGAGGGGTGCTCTCATTTTATCTACCAACATAGACAGGGCTCTAACTCCTCTAGCTCCACAATGAAATAGGGTGCAGGCCAGGCAGCAGGCTGTTAGCCAGCCTGCCAGCATAGTGGAGTCTGCCACTAGCACAGTCAGTGTAGTCAGCTCAGCTATCACCATTGAGACCGTGTCTGTGCCTCGACCTAGGTTGGGCAAAACTAAACATGGCGGTGTTCGCCTTAGCAATCTCACTAGGATAAAGACCACCTCCATTCCTGTCATTATTGAAAGAGATCATGATACCTCACATCTCAAAATAGGGCTACTTAATGTTAGATCCCTTACTTCAAAGGCAATTATAGTCAATGAACTAATCACTGATCATAATCTTGATGTGATTGGCCTGACTGAAACATGGCTTAAGCCTGATGAATTTACTGTGTTAAATGAGGCCTCACCTCCTGGCTACACTAGTGACCATATCCCCCGTGCATCCCGCAAAGGCGGAGGTGTTGCTAACATTTACGATAGCAAATTTCAATTTACAAAAAAAAAAATGACGTTTTCGTCTTTTGAGCTTCTAGTCATGAAATCTATGCAGCCTACTCAATCACTTTTTATAGCTACTGTTTACAGGCCTCCTGGGCCATATACAGCGTTCCTCACTGAGTTCCCTGAATTCCTATCGGACCTTGTAGTCATAGCGGATAATATTCTAATCTTTGGTGACTTTAATATTCACATGGAAAAGTCCACAGACCCACTCCAAAAGGCTTTCGGAGCCATCATCGACTCAGTGGGTTTTGTCCAACATGTCTCTGGACCCACTCACTGTCACAGTCATACGCTGGACCTAGTTTTGTCCCATGGAATAAATGTTGTGGATCTTAATGTTTTTCCTCATAATCCTGGACTATCGGACCACCATTTTATTACGTTTGCAATTGCAACAAATAATCTGCTCAGACCCCAACCAAGGATCATCAAAAGTCGTGCTATAAATTCACAGACAACACAAAGATTCCTTGATGTCCTTCCAGACTCCTTCTGCCTACCCAAGGACGCCAGAGGACAAAAATCAGTTAACCACCTAACTGAGGAACTCAACTTAACCTTGCGCAATACCCTAGATGCAGTTGCACCCCTAAAAACTAAAAACATTTCTCATAAGAAACTAGCTCCCTGGTACACAGAAAATACCCGAGCTCTGAAGCAAGCTTCCAGAAAATTGGAACGGAAATGGCGCCACACCAAACTGGAAGTCTTCCGACTAGCTTGGAAAGACAGTACTGTGCAGTACCGAAGAGCCCTTACTGCTGCTCGATCATCCTATTTTTCTAACTTAATTGAGGAAAATAAGAACAATCCAAAATTCCTTTTTGATACTGTCGCAAAGCTAACTAAAAAGCAGCATTCCCCAAGAGAGGATGACTTTCACTTTAGCAGTGATAAATTCATGAACTTCTTTGAGGAAAAGATTATGATTATTAGAAAGCAAATTACGGACTCTTCCTTAAATCTGCGTATTCCTTCAAAGCTCAGTTGTCCTGAGTCTGCACAACTCTGCCAGGACCTAGGATCAAGAGAGACGCTCAAGTGTTTTAGTACTATATCTCTTGACACAATGATGAAAATAATCATGGCCTCTAAACCTTCAAGCTGCATACTGGACCCTATTCCAACTAAACTACTGAAAGAGCTGCTTCCTGTGCTTGGCCCTCCTATGTTGAACATAATAAACAGCTCTCTATCCACCGGATGTGTACCAAACTCACTAAAAGTGGCAGTAATAAAGCCTCTCTTGAAAAAGCCAAACCTTGACCCAGAAAATATAAAAAACTATCGGCCTATATCGAATCTTCCATTCCTCTCAAAAATTTTAGAAAAGGCTGTTGCGCAACAACTCACTGCCTTCCTGAAGACAAACAATGTATACGAAATGCTTCAGTCTGGTTTTAGACCCCATCATAGCACTGAGACGGCACTTGTGAAGGTGGTAAATGACATTTTAATGGCATCGGACCGAGGCTCTGCATCTGTCCTCGTGCTCCTAGACCTTAGTGCTGCTTTTGATACCATCGATCACCACATTCTTTTGGAGAGATTGGAAACCCAAATTGGTCTACACGGACAAGTTCTGGCCTGGTTTAGATCTTATCTGTCGGAAAGATATCAGTTTGTCTCTGTGAATGGTCTGTCCTCTGACAAATCAACTGTAAATTTCGGTGTTCCTCAAGGTTCCGTTTTAGGACCACTATTGTTTTCACTATATATTTTACCTCTTGGGGATGTTATTCGAAAACATAATGTTAACTTTCACTGCTATGCGGATGACACACAGCTGTACATTTCAATTAAACATGGTGAAGCCCCAAAATTGCCCTTGCTAGAAGAATGTGTTTCAGACATAAGGAAGTGGATGGCTGCAAACTTTCTACTTTTAAACTCGGACAAAACAGAGATGCTTGTTCTAGGTCCCAAGAAACAAAGAGATCTTCTGTTGAATCTGACAATTAATCTTAATGGTTGTACAGTCGTCTCAAATAAAACTGTGAAGGACCTCGGCGTTACTCTGGACCCTGATCTCTCTTTTGAAGAACATATCAAGACCATTTCAAGGACAGCTTTTTTCCATCTACGTAACATTGCAAAAATCAGGAACTTTCTGTCCAAAAATGATGCAGAAAAATTAATCCATGCTTTTGTCACTTCCAGGTTAGACTACTGCAATGCTCTACTTTCCGGCTACCCGGATAAAGCACTAAATAAACTTCAGTTAGTGCTAAATACGGCTGCTAGAATCCTGACTAGAACCAAAAAATTTGATCATATTACTCCAGTGCTAGCCTCTCTACACTGGCTTCCTGTCAAAGCAAGGGCTGATTTCAAGGTTTTACTGCTAACCTACAAAGCATTACATGGGCTTGCTCCTATCTATCTCTCTGATTTGGTCCTGCCGTACATACCTACACGTACGCTACGGTCACAAGACGCAGGCCTCCTAATTGTCCCTAGAATTTTTAAGCAAACAGCTGGAGGCAGGGCTTTCTCCTATAGAGCTCCATTTTTATGGAACGGTCTGCCTACCCATGTCAGAGACGCAAACTCGGTCTCAACCTTTAAGTCTCTACTGAAGACTCATCTCTTCAGTGGGTCATATGATTGAGTGTAGTCTGGCCCAGGAGTGGGAGGGTGAACGGAAAGGCTCTGGAGCAACGAACCACCCTTGCTGTCTCTGCCTGGCCGGTTCCCCTCTTTCCACTGGGATTCTCTGCCTCTAACCCTATTACAGGGGCTGAGTCACTGGCTTTACTGGGGCTCTCTCATGCCGTCCCTGGAGGGGGTGCGTCACCTGAGTGGGTTGAGTCACTGATGTGGTCATCCTGTCTGGGTTGGCGCCCCCCCCCCCCCCCTTAAGTTGTGCCGTGGCGGAGGTCTTTGTGGGCTATACTCAGCCTTGTCTCAGGATGGTATGTTGGTGGTTGAAGATATCCCTCTAGTGGTGTGGGGGCTGTGCTTTGGCAAAGTGGGTGGGGTTATATCCTTCCTGTTTGGCCCTGTCCGGGGGTGTCCTCGGAGTGGGCCACAGTGTCTCCTGACCCCTCCTGTCTCAGCCTCCAGTATTTATGCTGCAGTAGTTTATGTGTCGGGGGGCTAGGGTCAGTTTGTTATATCTGGAGTACTTCTCCTGTCCTATTCGGTGTCCTGTGTGAATCTAAGTGTGCGTTCTCTAATTCTCTCCTTCTCTCTTTCTCTCTCTCGGAGGACCTGAGCCCTAGGACCATGCCCCAGGACTACCTGACATGATGACTCCTTGCTGTCCCCAGTCCACCTGGCTGTGCTGCTGCTCCAGTTTCAACTGTTCTGCCTTATTATTATTCGACCATGCTGATCATTTATGAACATTTGAACATCTTGGCCATGTTCTGTTATAATCTCCACCCGGCACAGCCAGAAGAGGACTGGCCATCCCACATATGCTCTCTCTAATTCTCTCTTTCTTTCTCTCTCTCGGAGGACCTGAGCCCTAGGACCATGCCCCAGGAATACCTGACATGATGACTCCTTGCTGTCCCCAGTCCACCTGACTGTGCTGCTGCTCCAGTTTCAACTATTCTGCCTTATTATTATTCGACCATGCTGGTCATTTATGAACATTTGAACATCTTGACCATGTTTTGTTATAATCTCCACCCGGCACAGCCAGAAGAGGACTGGCCACCCCACATAGCCTGGTTCCTCTCTAGGTTTCTTCCTAGGTTTTGGCCTTTCTAGGGAGTTTTTCCTAGCCACCGTGATTCTTCACCTGCATTGCTTGCTGTTTGGGGTTTTAGGCTGGGTTTCTGTACAGCACTTTGAGATATCAGCTGATGTACGAAGGGCTATATAAAATAAATTTGATTGATTGATTGATTGATGTAGTACTGTGGAATAGAGTTCCATGTAGTCATGGCTCTATGTGGTACTGTGGAATAGAGTTCCATGTAGTCATGGCTCTATGTAGTACTGTGGAATAGAGTTCCATGTAGTCATGGCTCTATGTGGTACTGTGTGCCTCCCATAGTCTGTTCTGGACTTGGGGACTGTGAAGAGACCTCTTGTAGCATGTCTTGTGGGGTATGTATGGGTGTCCGAGCTGTGTGCCAGTAGTTTAGACAGACAGTTCGGTGCATTCAACATGTGATGAAGTCAATCTCTCCTCCACTTTCAGCCAGGAGAGATTGACATGCATATTATTAATATTAGCTCTCTGTGTACATCCAAGGGCCAGCCGTGCTGCCCTGTTCTGAGGCCCAGCCGTGCTGCCCTGTTCTGAGCCAATTGCAATTTTCCTAAGTCCTTTTTTGTTCCACCTGACCACACGACTGAACGATAGTTAAGGTACGACAAAACTAGGGCCTGTAGGACCTGCCTTGTTGATAGTGTTGTTAAGAAGGTAGAAACTAGGGCCTGTAGGACCTGCCTTGTTGATAGCGTTGTTAAGAAGGTAGAAACTAGGGCCTGTAGGACCTGCCTTGTTGATAGTGTTGTTAAGAAGGTAGAAACTAGGGCCTGTAGGACCTGCCTTGTTGATAGTGTTGTTAAGAAGGCAGAGTATGGCTTTATTATAGACAGACTTCTCCCCATCTTAGCTACTACTGCATCAATATGTTTTGTATAGCAACAGCGTGATGACTCCGAGGGGCCACGTACCACGTTGTCTCCCCAGTCCCCCAGCACGGTGGAGATGTAGTTGGCAGCGTTGAGAATAGCACAGTATCTAGCGCCCAGCGGGTTACGGGACTCTTCCTTCATCACCTGGGTGAGGCGGATACGGAAGTCGTCCACCAGCTCTCTCTGTAGCGCCAGGAAACGCAGCTGAGCACGAGGGCAGGGGAGGGCACGGTAGCGGTCTGGTAGGGGGAGTATTAGAGATTGAGGGGGAGAGAGAGGATAGAGGGAGGTGGAGGGGAGAGAAAGGGAAAGCAGAGAGAGGGAGGGAGAGAAGGGGAGAGAGATAGAGTGCAGTAAGTCAGAGGCTGCCCCAACAGCAGGCTGTCCCTGTACGACAAACAGAGGGATGAACGGTGACAACCAACAAGACAGACAGAGTGAGACGAGAGAGAGAGAGAGAGAGAGAGAGAGACAGAGAGAGACAGAGAGAGTGAGATAGAGAGGAAGAGAGAGAGAGACAGAGAGAGAGGCAGAGAGAGAGAGAGGCAGAGAGAGACAGAGAGAGTGAGATAGAGAGGAAGAGAGAGAGAGACAGAGAGAGAGGCAGACAGAGAGAGAGGCAGAGAGAGAGAGAGGTAGAGAGAGAGAGTGAGATAGAGAGGAAGAGAGAGAGAGAGAGAGAGAGAGAGAGGTAGACAGAGAGAGAGGCAGACAGAGAGAGAGGCAGAGAGAGAGAGAGGCAGAGAGAGAGAGAGGTAGAGAGAGAGAGTGAGATAGAGAGAGAGAGAGAGGTAGAGAGAGAGAGAGGTAGAGAGAGAGAGACAGAGTTACCCAGGCAGAGAGAGAGAGAGGTAGAGAGAGAGAGAGGTAGAGAGAGAGAGACAGAGAGAGGCAGAGAGAGAGAGTGATAAAGTAGTTAATAATCCTACCAGTGATGACCAGCAGTAAGGTCATGAAGGTCTCAGCGCAGTCTGGAGCCTTGAGTTCATCCATGTCACTGATGTCTTTGTACTGGGAGCTCCAAGCCCCCTCAGCAGACAGCATGGCATCCACCTTCTCTATCGCCACTACAGAGAGACACACAGTTGGGATGAGCACACATCACACATTCACTAAATCACATACACTGACATAAACAGAGTCTAACAGAGAAGTAAAATCCCACATAAAATCAATCTCTTTAGTCAGTCCCAAATGGCTTCCTACCCCTTCACTTCACCCAAACCCTTCAATGTTTGCAGATCTGTAAGGTAGAAGCGATATGGTGGAAGCTCTGCTAGTACACTGCTTATACCTATCCAGCCCCTTCAGATCTGTGGAAATTGGAGGGTTAGGGCCAAGGGGAAAGAGTAGGGAACGATGAGAGATGCTCCACTGCTGCCTCTCTCACTCACTCTTCCTCTCCACAGTGAGCCACTTCTGCAGCACGACCTCCTCCAGCAGTACATGCAGCACTCCGGGCAGGGTGCTGGGGTAGGAGTGGGTGGTGCGCAGCTCCCTCTCAAACTGCAGGATCTCATCCACCAGGTGGCAGAAGAGAGCGTCGTCGTAGAGCAGCCGTGGAGCATCCAACGCTAGCTTCTCCTGGGCCAGGGTGAGTAGACCGCGACACAGCTCCACCTGGTGGGGACGTGAGGGATGACACGAGATACTTCAATAGCTATACCCATTATATTTTATTATATTAATATATATATATATGCTTATATCCTCTCATATGACTGTGGAACATCAAGAGCTGCTACGATTGACAGATGACTGCAATGGACTCAGCTTGACTTTCAGCTTTGAATCTTGGGGGGTGAACAAATACTTCAATGGCACATGAACTCAGGATTCTAGATGATCATCTAGCGGCTGATCCTCTAACCTTGGCGTTGACGTTAGCTCCATTTCTGTCCAGAATGGGCTGGATCTTCTCCTCCATGAAGTTGGAGCTGTTACCCATCCACATCAGGACCTGGGTCAGGAACCACTCAGGCTGCATGGAGACAGAGATGGAGGTTATTATTATTGTCATAGTCTGTCTGTCTCTGTGTTTGAGACGTGCTCTGTGTGTGTGTGTGTGTGTGTGTGTGTGTGTGTGTGTGTGTCTGTCTTTGTGTGTGTGTGTGAGACATGCTCTGTGTGTGTGTGTGTGTGTGTGTGAGATGCTCTGTGTGTGTGTGTGTGTGTGTGTCTGTCTGTGTTTGAGACGTGCTCTGTGTGTGTGTGTGTGTGTGTGTGTGAGACATGCTCTGTGTGTGTGTGTGTGTGTGTGTTGCTCTAACCTTGTTGAGTGAATTGGTCTGACGGTTTCCAGTGAAGTGGTATCGAAACCTCTTGCTCAGAGGAAGCAACATGATCTGGACAGGAAGAGACAGGGGTGTCGTCGGGGGCAACCCTACACGGGACACAGAGGTTGGCTTCTCTGATATGAGATCATCACTGAGAAACAGGTTAAAGAAACATCAGTCAATATCTTAGGAAGTGTGTGGGGAACATTATGTCTGTGACTGGGAATGTATGGAGTATGGAGCTACTGTATGAAGAAGTGTGCAGAGTGGATATAATGCACTGTGTCTATAACCCAGTAGTGTCTACAACCTAGTAGTGTCTACAACCCAGTCCTGTCTATAACCTAGTAGTGTCTATAACCTAGTAGTGTCTATAACCTAGTAGTGTCTATAACCCAGTCCTGTCTATAACCTAGTAGTGTCTATAACCTAGTAGTGTCTATAACCTAGTAGTGTCTATAACCCAGTAGTGTCTATAACCCAGTCCTGTCTATAACCCAGTCCTGTCTATAACCTAGGAGTGTCTATAACCTAGTAGTGTCTATAACCTAGTAGTGTCTATAACCCAGTCTTGTCTATAACCTAGTAGTGTCTATAACCTAGTAGTGTCTATAACCTAGTAGTGTCTATAACCTAGTAGTGTCTATAACCCAGTAGTGTCTATAACCTAGTAGTGTCTATAACCTAGTAGTGTCTATAACCTAGTAGTGTCTATAACCCAGTAGTGTCTATAACCTAGTAGTGTCTATAACCTAGTAGTGTCTATAACCCAGTAGTGTCTATAACCTAGTAGTGTCTATAACCCAGTCCTGTCTATAACCTAGTAGTGTCTATAACCCAGTCCTGTCTATAACCTAGTAGTGTCTATAACCTAGTAGTGTCTATAACCTAGTAGTGTCTATAACCTAGTAGTGTCTATAACCCAGTAGTGTCTATAACCTAGTAGTGTCTATGACCTAGTAGTGTCTATAACCTAGTAGTGTCTATAACCCAGTAGTGTCTATAACCTAGTAGTGTCTATAACCTAGTAGTGTCTATAACCCAGTCCTGTCTATAACCTAGTAGTGTCTATAACCTAGTAGTGTCTATAACCTAGTAGTGTCTATAACCCAGTAGTGTCTATAACCTAGTAGTGTCTACAACCCAGTCCTGTCTATAACCTAGTAGTGTCTATAACCCAGTAGTGTCTATAACCTAGTAGTGTCTATAACCTAGTAGTGTCTATAACCCAGTAGTGTCTATAACCTAGTAGTGTCTATAACCTAGTAGTGTCTATAACCCAGTAGTGTCTATAACCTAGTAGTGTCTATAACCCAGTAGTGTCTATAACCTAGTAGTGTCTATAACCTAGTAGTGTCTATAACCCAGTAGTGTCTATAACCTAGTAGTGTCTACAACCCAGTCCTGTCTATAACCTAGTAGTGTCTATAACCTAGTAGTGTCTATAACCCAGTAGTGTCTATAACCTAGTAGTGTCTATAACCTAGTAGTGTCTATAACCCAGTAGTGTCTATAACCTAGTAGTGTCTATAACCCAGTCCTGTCTATAACCTAGTAGTGTCTATAACCCAGTCATGTCTATAACCTAGTAGTGTCTATAACCTAGTAGTGTCTATAACCCAGTCCTGTCTACAACCCAGTCCTGTCTATAACCCAGTCCTGTCTATAACCCAGTCCTGTCTGTAACCTAGTAGTGTCTATAACCCAGTAGTGTCTATAACCTAGTAGTGTCTATAACCTAGTCCTGTCTACAACCCAGTAGTGTCTACAACCCAGTCCTGTCTATAACCCAGTAGTGTCTATAACCCAGTCCTGTCTATAACCCAGTCCTGTCTATAACCCAGTCCTGTCTATAACCTAGTAGTGTCTATAACCTAGTAGTGTCTATAACCTAGTAGTGTCTATAACCCAGTCCTGTCTACAACCCAGTCCTGTCTATAACCCAGTCCTGTCTATAACCCAGTCCTGTCTATAACCTAGTAGTGTCTATAACCCAGTAGTGTCTATAACCTAGTAGTGTCTATAACCCAGTCCTGTCTACAACCCAGTAGTGTGTACAACCCAGTCCTGTCTATAACCCAGTAGTGTCTATAACCCAGTCCTGTCTATAACGCAGTCCTGTCTACAACCCAGTCCTGTCTATAACCCAGTCCTGTCTATAACCTAGTAGTGTCTATAACCCAGTCCTGTCTATAACCCAGTCCTGTCTATAACCCAGTCCTGTCTATAACCTAGTAGTGTCTATAACCTAGTAGTGTCTATAACCCAGTAGTGTCTATAACCCAGTCCTGTCTATAACCTAGTAGTGTCTATAACCCAGTCCTGTCTATAACCCAGTCCGGTCTATAACCTAGTAGTGTCTATAACCTAGTAGTGTGTATAACCCAGTCCTGTCTATAACCCAGTCCTGTCTATAACCCAGTAGTGTCTATAACCCAGTCCTGTCTATAACCCAGTCCTGTCTACAACCCAGTCCTGTCTACAACCCAGTAGTGTCTATAACCCAGTCCTGTCTATAACCCAGTCCTGTCTACAACCCAGTCCTGTCTACAACCTAGTTCTGTCTATAACCCAGTCCTGTCTATAACCCAGTCCTGTCTATAACCCAGTCCTGTCTATAACCTAGTAGTGTCTATAACCCAGTCCTGTCTATAACCTAGTAGTGTCTATAACCCAGTCCTGTCTATAACCTAGTAGTGTCTATAACCCAGTCCTGTCTACAACCCAGTCCTGTCTATAACCCAGTAGTGTCTATAACCTAGTAGTGTCTATAACCCAGTCCTGTCTATAACCTAGTAGTGTCTATAACCTAGTAGTGTCTATAACCCAGTCCTGTCTATAACCTAGTAGTGTCTACAACCCAGTAGTGTCTACAACCCAGTCCTGTCTACAACCCAGTCCTGTCTATAACCCAGTCCTGTCTATAACCCAGTAGTGTCTATAACAGTGTATGTATAACAGACGATAATGCTAGTGTGTATGTCTTCGACTCTGATAACACTATATTAGGGTGAAGGATACGAGGTCTGTAGAGACAGGAGCTGGGCCACCAGAAGCTCCAGCTGGCTGTGGAGCTCCTGAGCGTTGGCAGGGGGGGAGAGAGACTGGGTGGGAGGAGAGATGAACGGCCAGTGGAGCTGGATCAGCAACTCCTCAAAATCACTGCCAGACAGAGGAGGAGGAGGAGTTAAAAATCACATTCAGGTCTGAGGTAGCTTGACTTTGGATCATCATAATAACTGTGAATCACCAAGCCCGGTCCTGGAGAGCTACCGTGTGTGTCTTACTTGTTCTGGCCCAACACAAATACACCTGGTCAACTAATCAAATAGACTGAATTAGATGGGTTAGTGCCAGGCTGGAACAAAGGCCTGCATGGCCAGTTTCTCTCCAGGACCAGGGTTTCTGACCACTGATCTAAACAGAGATCCTAATAACTATCACAGAGTTCTCCATCGCCAGTCCTTCTGCTTCGGCCCGGCCCGCTAACACAACACACTGCCTGCCCTGTCTGACCCACTCAGACACACATACCCAGCCAGTCGGTCCTTAATGATCTTGTGCCAGAAGCATAGTGTCTCTCTGAGGAAGGCCTGGAGATGAGAGCAGCCAGACTGCTTTAGGCCCACATCTAGACTGGCCATGCTGCCCACCGCCACCACTGCCTCCCATATACTGTTGGTGATCAGACACTGCTGGATGCTGTCACTGTGGGAGGAGAGAACGACAGTTAGCGGAACAACTTAACATACAGTAGGATACCATTTTGTGTGTGTGTATTCCAATCAGGATCCTATCTTTGAATAGTGTCAAATATATTGTCCAACTACAAGAAGAAGAAAATTATAATACCGTTGCTCACCTGAGTTCTTCAATGCGTGACAGACACTGCAGGTATTTCATGTGTTTCTCTGTGCTGTCCAGCTGTTCCAGGGTCCGTCCCAGGCTGTCTGCCCAGGGCTGGGCGCCCTGCAGGTGCTGTATCAGGGTGTTGGACAGGACCCTCTCCCGCTGGAGCAAACCTTCCAGAGACACACGGGACTCCTCGGCAGCAGACAGCGCTGCTGACACCCGCAGCGGCACCGAACTGGACACCGTCAGAACCTGAGAAGGTGGGTGGAGGAAGACCTGTCAGCAAGGGAAATGCACGCCCTTAAACTAGCTAGCAAAGGTTAGCTATAGATCATTACTTACATTAACTAGCAAGGGAAAGAATAATACTCGCATTATTAACGATTCTATTATTTTTCATGCAATAATTGATACAGCATTGAAAGCTGATTTGAGTGTGCAACATGAAGTTAACAACGCGCTTGCTAACTACCTGCTCCTCCAGCAACTTGTTTTCCGCTGTCAGTTTCTCCAGGAGCGCGCTAACTTTCTTCAGCGACTTCAGATCCACTCCGATTTCTTTCTCTATCAATTCGACAACGTAGTCGGGGAGTGCTCCCTCCCCCGATTCTGTTTCGGAGTCTTCATAATTTGTCGATATAGGGCTTTGTAGATCAGATTCATCACTTTGGCCGTTTTGCTGCTCTGCAGAGGGCGCCGCCATCTTTCTTCTGTGTCTCTTCCACGTCAACAGCACGCAGATGTAAACACAGCACCGAACACAGCCGTCACCGTCTATACACCACCTCTAGTGGTGGCAGTTAGTACTACGGGACCTGTCACGGGTAAACACTTGGGACATTTCCAACTACTACACAATACACGCTTCCTTCCATCCTCCATTCATTGGTTCATGTAACCAGTGATATCATAAGTGGAGTGGTGATAGCTTCAGACAATTTACAGTTGATGTGTTATTTCAGTGATTACTAAAGGGAATTAGGAAGGATGTTTCCAAAACAAGACCCTCTTCAGTGTTTGAGTGATCAAGACCTCACAGGAAACAACTGGACATACTGTATCTACTCAGTTACGTAGTTGTTGAACTAATCTGTTACCCAGAACGGAACAGTTACTCTCCAGCATCTTATTCTGTCCTATTCTACTGTATCTTAGTCTATGCAGCTCTGACATTGCTTGTCCACATATTTATATATTCTTAATTCCATCCCTTTACTTTAGAATGTGTATATTGTTAGATATTACTAGTTAGATATTACTGAACTGTTGGAGCTAGAAACAACAGCATTTCGCTACACCCGCAATAACATCTACTATACACGTGTATGTGACAAATTAAATGTGATTTGATTATATCTCAAACATGTTATAAAATTCGTATGCTCCCTTATCCTTCATTCGTACACCCTTTTCCTGTGAATGGGGAATATGCTTGAGTCTGTTCTGTTACTATCATATGCTTGAGTCTGTTCCGTTACTATCATATGCTTGAGTCTGTTCCATTGCTATCATATGCTTGAGTCTGTTCCGTTACTATCATATGCTTGAGTCTGTTCCATTGCTATCATATGCTTGAGTCTGTTCCGTTACTATCATATGCTTGAGTCTGTTCCGTTACTATCATATGCTTGAGTCTGTTCCATTGCTATCATATGCTTGAGTCTGTTCCGTTACTATCATATGCTTGAGTCTGTTCCATTGCTATCATATGCTTGAGTCTGTTCCGTTACTATCAAATGCTTGAGTCTGTTCCGTTACTATCATATGCTTGAGTCTGTTCTGTTACTATCATATGTTTGAGTCTGTTCCGTTACTATCAAATGCTTGAGTCTGTTCCGTTACTATCATATGCTTGAGTCTGTTCTGTTACTATCATATGCTTGAGTCTGTTCCGTTACTATCATATGCTTGAATCTGTTCTGTTACTATCATATGCTTGAGTCTGTTCCATTACTATCATATGCTTGAGTCTGTTCCGTTACTATCATATGCTTGAGTCTGTTCTGTTACTATCATATGCTTGAGTCTGTTCCGTTACTATCATATGCTTGAATCTGTTCTGTTACTATCATATGCTTGAGTCTGTTCCGTTACTATCATATGCTTGAGTCTGTTCTGTTACTATCATATGCTTGAGTCTGTTCCGTTACTATCATATGCTTGAATCTGTTCTGTTACTATCATATGCTTGAGTCTGTTCCGTTACTATCATATGCTTGAGTCTGTTCTGTTACTATCATATGCTTGAGTCTGTTCCATTACTATCATATGCTTGAGTCTGTTCCATTACTATCATATGCTTGAGTCTGTTCTGTTACTATCATATGCTTGAGTCTGTTCCGTTACTATCATATGCTTGAATCTGTTCTGTTACTATCATATGCTTGAGTCTGTTCTGTTACTATCATATGCTTGAGTCTGTTCCATTACTATCATATGCTTGAGTCTGTTCCGTTACTATCATATGCTTGAGTCTGTTCTGTTACTATCATATGCTTGAGTCTGTTCCATTACTATCATATGCTTGAGTCTGTTCCGTTACTATCATATGCTTGAGTCTGTTCCATTACTATCATATGCTTGAGTCTGTTCTGTTACTATCATATGCTTGAGTCTGTTCCATTACTATCATATGCTTGAGTCTGTTCTGTTACTATCATATGCTTGAGTCTGTTCCGTTACTATCATATGCTTGAGTCTGTTCCGTTACTGTCATATGCTTGAGTCTGTTCTGTTACTATCATATGCTTGAGTCTGTTCCGTTACTATCATATGCTTGAATCTGTTCTGTTACTATCATATGCTTGAGTCTGTTCTGTTACTATCATATGCTTGAGTCTGTTCCATTACTATCATATGCTTGAGTCTGTTCCGTTACTATCATATGCTTGAGTCTGTTCTGTTACTATCATATGCTTGAGTCTGTTCCATTACTATCATATGCTTGAGTCTGTTCCGTTACTATCATATGCTTGAGTCTGTTGCGTTACTATCATATGCTTGAGTCTGTTCTGTTACTATCATATGCTTGAGTCTGTTCCATTACTATCATATGCTTGAGTCTGTTCTGTTACTATCATATGCTTGAGTCTGTTCCGTTACTATCATATGCTTGAATCTGTTCTGTTACTATCATATGCTTGAGTCTGTTCCATTACTATCATATGCTTGAGTCTGTTCTGTTACCATCATATGCTTGAGTCTGTTCCGTTACTATCATATGCTTGAATCTGTTCTGTTACTATCATATGCTTGAGTCTGTTCTGTTACTATCATATGCTTGAGTCTGTTCCATTACTATCATATGCTTGAGTCTGTTCCATTACTATCATATGCTTGAGTCTGTTCTGTTACTATCATATGCTTGAATCTGTTCCGTTACTATCATATGCTTGAGTCTGTTCTGTTACTATCATATGCTTGAGTCTGTTCCATTACTATCATATGCTTGAGTCTGTTCTGTTACTATCATATGCTTGAGTCTGTTCCATTACTATCATATGCTTGAGTCTGTTCTGTTACTATCATATGCTTGAGTCTGTTCCATTACTATCATATGCTTGAGTCTGTTCTGTTACTATCATATGCTTGAATCTGTTCCGTTACTATCATATGCTTGAGTCTGTTCTGTTACTATCATATGCTTGAGTCTGTTCCATTACTATCATATGCTTGAGTCTGTTCTGTTACTATCATATGCTTGAGTCTGTTCCGTTACTATCATATGCTTGAGTCTGTTCCATTACTATCATATGCTTGAGTCTGTTCTGTTACTATCATATGCTTGAATCTGTTCCGTTACTATCATATGCTTGAGTCTGTTCTGTTACTATCATATGCTTGAGTCTGTTCCATTACTATCATATGCTTGAGTCTGTTCTGTTACTATCATATGCTTGAGTCTGTTCCATTACTATCATATGCTTGAGTCTGTTCCATTACTATCATATGCTTGAGTCTGTTCCATTGCTATCATATGCTTGAGTCTGTTCCATTGCGAACATATGCTTGAGTCTGTTCCATTGCGAACATGTGCTTGAGTCTGTTCCATTACTATCATATGCTTGAGTCTGTTCCATTACTATCTTCCTCTGTACAAAATGTGCTCCAGATGTTTTGCGGGGTTGCATTGACATTGACATTGCTTAACACTTGGCCCTTCTCTGGATTCCTAGAGACCCAATGTGGTTGCTTCTCAAATAGCACTCTATTCCCTATATAGTGCACTACTTTTTGACCAGGGCTTATAGAGCACTAGGGAATAGGGTGCCATTTTGGACGCAAGTGGTGAGGTCATAGTTGTCCAGAAATGGCTGATTATGTGATTTCATGTTCACTCAGGCCTCCTTGCTCTGGACTGGACCTCTGGAGTCTGGGTTCCTGAGGTAGATGCTTTGTTCTGCCAAGACAACAGATAGAAGAGCAGACAATAAGTGCTGTATGAGTTCTTAATTCTCTCTCTCTCTTTAATGGGGTGTTGTTGGCATGAGAAACATATGTTTACATTGCCAAAGCAAGTGAAATAAACAATAAAGAAAGTGAGAAGAAACAAAAAACAACATCAACAACAAACTATTAGAAATAAACAGTAAACAACACAAAGGTTTCATAAAGATACAGACATTTCCAGAGTTATATTATCATATATGTCCAGGGTTTTAATGAGCAAATACAGTGCCTTGCGAAAGTATTCGCCCCCCTTGAACTTTGCGACCTTTTGCCACATTTCAGGCTTCAAACATAAAGATATAAAACTGTATTTTTTTGTGAAGAATCAACAACAAGTGGGACACAATCATGAAGTGGAACGACATTTATTGGATATTTCAAACTTTTTTAACAAATCAAAAATGGAAAAATTGGGCGTGCAAAATTATTCAGCCCCCTTAAGTTAATACTTTGTAGCGCCACCTTTTGCTGCGATTACAGCTGTAAGTCGCTTGGGGTATGTCTCTATCAGTTTTGCACATCGAGAGACCGAATTTTTTTCCCATTCCTCCTTGCAAAACAGCTCGAGCTCAGTGAGGTTGGATGGAGAGCATTTGTGAACAGCAGTTTTCAGTTCTTTCCACAGATTCTTGATTGGATTCAGGTCTGGACTTTGACTTGGCCGTTCTATTTTTGAACCATTCCATTGTAGATTTTGCTTTATGTTTTGGATCATTGTCTTGTTGGAAGACAAATCTCCGTCCCAGTCTCAGGTCTTTTGCAGACTCCATCAGGTTTTCTTCCAGAATGGTCCTGTATTTGGCTCCATCCATCTTCCCATCAATTTTAACCATCTTCCCTGTCCCTGCTGAAGAAAAGCAGGCCCAAACCATGATGCTGCCACCACCATGTTTGACAGTGGGGATGGTGTGTTCAGGGTGATGGCCTGTGTTGCTTTTACGCCAAACATAACGTTTTGCATTGTTGCCAAAAAGTTCAATTTTGGTTTCATCTGACCAGAGCACCTTCTTCCACATGTTTGGTGTGTCTCCCAGGTGGCTTGTGGCAAACTTTAAACAACACTTTTTATGGATATCTTTAAGAAATGGCTTTCTTCTTGCCACTCTTCCATAAAGGCCAGATTTGTGCAATATACGACTGATTGTTGTCCTATAGCTGTAGATCTCTGCAGTTCATCCAGAGTGATCATGGGCCTCTTGGCTGCATCTCTGATCAGTCTTCTCCTTGTATGAGCTGAAAGTTTATAGGGACGGCCAGGTCTTGGTAGATTTGCAGTGGTCTGATACTCCTTCCATTTCAATATTATCGCTTGCACAGTGCTCTTTGGGATGTTTAAAGCTTGGGAAATCTTTTTGTATCCAAATCCGGCTTTAAACTTCTTCACAACAGTATCTCGGACCTGCCTGGTGTGTTCCTTGTTCTTCATGATGCTCTCTGCGCTTTTAACGGACCTCTGAGACTATCACAGTGCAGGTGCATTTATACGGAGACTTGATTACACACAGGTGGATTGTATTTATCATCATTAGTCATTTAGGTCAACATTGGATAATTCAGAGATCCTCACTGAACTTCTGGAGAGAGTTTGCTGCACTGAAAGTAAAGGGGCTGAATAATTTTGCACGCCCAATTTTTCAGTTTTTGATTTGTTAAAAAAGTTTGAAATATCCAATAAATGTCGTTCCACTTCATGATTGTGTCCCACTTGTTGTTGATTCTTCACAAAAAAATACAGTTTTATATCTTTATGTTTGAAGCCTGAAATGTGGCAAAGGGTAGCAAAGTTCAAGGGGGCCGAATACTTTCGCAAGGCACTGTAGTTGTAGTACGAATAGTGGGGGAAGATAAATAAACAGATCAACGTTTACAATGTTGTTTGTGCTCCACTGGTTGCCTTTTACTCAGGGCAACTGGCCACAAATCTTACTGCCTGGTTCACATCTATCTCTAACTTCCGGGAGAGCCCATTTAAAGAAAATATAAGTCAAGTCCCTCCCTTTATGCCTGCCTAAGCTCTAACCATCAGTGACATAATGTTCATGCTAGTCCCTCCCATAACACAAAACACCATTGAGCAGCATGTCAACACATGTTGAGAAGAAGAAGAAACAGTTAAAGGAATCGGACAATCTTTTTTCTGGACATAAAGATCTTGGGCTTCAGCAAGACCAACTCTGAAGTGAACTGCTTATCCAAACTGTTGTTTTTATTATAACCAAACATAGAAATGGGAACAATACATATCTGCGTAAAACGGACGTTCATTTTCATCTGTGTCTTGATCGGGGTAAGTTATCGTCCAGTATTTTGGCCTGTTAATATTCGAGTTGATAAATCAATTTTTTGTAGGAGCAACGTTTTTTAATACAGGCAAATGTTTTGTAATTATTGCCGGTTATTTATTTATATTTACTTCAACGCAAGTAGTGAGAGTTGCAGTTTACACGCGACGGAATAAAGAGCAGTGCCACTTTCATCATCACTAATGAGCGAGTTGTTCTATAGACCGGTATTGAAAGAAGCACTCAAATGAAATAGAAATGCATTTAATGTTGCAATTAGGCTACTGGGTTTTGATCAGTATAATCCTCGCGCTGCTAAATGTTTTAAAGTCATGAGTTATGTTTATTCTCATCTTCAAATAGGCCTACTGACCTTAGTTATCACGTTTTTGTCAGAATATTAGGATAGTCAATAACTGATATTAGATTTTTATAAACAGCTGACTAAGTAAATATTTCAGCTATTCCTTTCTTAATAATGTATAATTTCTTAGTCTATTTCTTAGTCTAGATGTAATATATGTAAATACAATTTACTGTCTGCTTACAAACCATTTGTAGATGGCGTTGGTTAAAATACATTATTGAAGTTATGAAGAAATGGATCCCTCAACTCCTCTGAAACAAATGACTGTATCAACCTTTACTGTGCATTATCAGTAGAATTCTCAGAATAATATCCTGTACATTGTAATGATTGTATCAACCTTTACTGTGCATTATCAGTATAATTCCCAGTAAATATCCTGTACATTGTAATGATTGTATCAACCTTTACTGTGCATTATCAGTAGAATTCTCAGTATAATACCCTGTACATTGTAATGACTGTATCAACCTTTACTGTGCATTATCAGTAGAATTCCCAGTATAATACCCTGTACATTGTAATGACTGTATCAACCTTTACTGTGCATTATCAGTATAATTCTCAGTATAATACCCTGTACATTGTAATGATTGTATCAACCTTTACTGTGCATTATCAGTAGAATTCTCAGAATAATATCCTGTACATTGTAATGATTGTATCAACCTTTACTGTGCATTATCAGTAGAATTCTCAGAATAATATCCTGTACATTGTAATGATTGTATCAACCTTTACTGTGCATTATCAGTATAATTCCCAGTAAATACCCTGTACATTGTAATGATTGTATCAACCTTTACTGTGCATTATCAGTATAATTCCCAGTAAATACCCTGTACATTGTAATGATTGTATCAACCTTTACTGTGCATTATCAGTAGAATTCTCAGAATAATACCCTGTACATTGTAATGATTGTATCAACCTTTACTGTGCATTATCAGTAGAATTCTCAGAATAATACCCTGTACATTGTAATGATTGTATCAACCTTTACTGTGCATTATCAGTAGAATTCTCAGAATAATATCCTGTACATTGTAATGATTGTATCAACCTTTACTGTGCATTATCAGTAGAATTCTCAGTATAATACCCTGTACATTGTAATGACTGTATCAACCTTTACTGTGCATTATCAGTAGAATTCCCAGTATAATACCCTGTACATTGTAATGACTGTATCAACCTTTACTGTGCATTATCAGTAGAATTCCCAGTATAATACCCTGTACATTGTAATGATTGTATCAACCTTTACTGTGCATTATCAGTAGAATTCTCAGTATAATACCCTGTACATTGTAATGATTGTATCAACCTTTACTGTGCATTATCAGTAGAATTCTCAGTATAATACCCTGTACATTGTAATGACTGTATCAACCTTTACTGTGCATTATCAGTAGAATTCCCAGTATAATACCCTGTACATTGTAATGACTGTATCAACCTTTACTGTGCATTATCAGTAGAATTCCCAGTATAATACCCTGTACATTGTAATGATTGTATCAACCTTTACTGTGCATTATCAGTAGAATTCTCAGTATAATACCCTGTACATTGTAATGATTGTATCAACCTTTACTGTGCATTATCAGTAGAATTCTCAGTATAATACCCTGTACATTGTAATGATTGTATCTACCTTTACTGTGCATTATCAGTAGAATTCTCAGAATAATACCCTGTACATTGTAATGATTGTATCAACCTTTACTGTGCATTATCAGTAGAATTCCCAGTATAATACCCTGTACATTGTAATGATTGTATCAACCTTTGCTGTACATTATCACTAGAATTCTCAGAATAATACCCTGTACATTGTAATGATTGTATCAACCTTTACTGTACATTATCAGTAGAATTCTCAGAATAATACCCTGTACATTGTAATGATTGTATCAACCTTTACTGTGCATTATCAGTAGAATTCCCAGTATAATACCCTGTACATTGTAATGACTGTATCAACCTTTACTGTGCATTATCAGTAGAATTCCCAGTATAATACCCTGTACATTGTAATGATTGTATCAACCTTTACTGTGCATTATCAGTAGAATTCCCAGTATAATACACTGTACATTGTAATGATTGTATCAACATTTACTGTGCATTATCAGTAGAATTCCCAGTATAATACCCTGTACATTGTAATGATTGTATCATGTGTTGTATTCTCTTCAGATCATCAGCACCCTCTTGCTGGCCATCACATTATTTGGACATGGGCACTTCCACCAATCAGAAGAAGTAATTGTTATTTTTATAGCTCCTATTACATTTACTAATTATATCATATCGATTTCATTATAATAATGCTGTGTCCATCTAGCTTGGTCCCAGATCTGTTTGTGCTGTCTTTCCAACTCCTACAGTGTTTAGCATGACAACAACCATTGGAGTTGGCTATACAGATCTGAGACCAGGCTAGAATCCATCAGCATCATTGTAATATTATGATTATAAACCCACAGTTGCCATATCATTAGTCTGGCTTGTCTTCCTATTCACAGATAGAGATTCTGCCAGGTATAGTAGTTCTGTATGTCCTAGAAGCAGCAACCCTGGTCCTGTCAATCTTTGGTGTCTATGGCGCTCGCAAGGAGAAGAAATGGGCTGTGGTTCTGGTAAGCCTGCCGAGACCTGTCTCAAAGTGTTAGCCTGATCTCAGATCTGTTTGTTTGTCTTGGATAATTATCATAAGAGTTCGTTAGACAGCACAAACAGATCTGGGATCTGGCTACCGACTTGACTTCTCTGCTGCAAACTGTTCCTTTCTGACAGGTAATGGCATGCCATACAACTCAACTGAAACCAGTCAACACTTTCCCCATGACATGTTTCCCAAAAAGCGTGATAAGTTTGAATGAACCTTTAGTATTGATTTTGCTTGACAACTCCAATATGTGTGTGTAGTTTTCTGTAGGTATGTCACTGGCCAGCCTATACCTGTTTGTGGAGTGCGTGAATGGATATCAAAGCAAACACGAGGTACAGTAGTCTATATATATATATATATATATATATATATATATATATATATATATATATATATATATATATATATACAGTGCCTTGCGAAAGTATTCGGCCCCCTTGAACTTTGCGACCTTTTGCCACATTTCAGGCTTCAAACATAAAGATATAAAACTGTATTTTTTTGTGAAGAATCAACAACAAGTGGGACACAATCATGAAGTGGAACGACATTTATTGGATATTTCAAACTTTTTTTAACAAATGAAAAACTGAAAAATTGGGCGTGCAAAATTATTCAGCCCCTTTACTTTCAGTGCAGCAAACTCTCTCCAGAAGTTCAGTGAGGATCTCTGAATGATCCAATGTTGACCTAAATGACTAATGATGATAAATACAATCCACCTGTGTGTAATCAAGTCTCCGTATAAATGCACCTGCACTGTGATAGTCTCAGAGGTCCGTTAAAAGCGCAGAGAGCATCATGAAGAACAAGGAACACACCAGGCAGGTCCGAGATACTGTTGTGAAGAAGTTTAAAGCCGGATTTGGATACAAAAAGATTTCCCAAGCTTTAAACATCCCAAGGAGCACTGTGCAAGCGATAATATTGAAATGTAAGGAGTATCAGACCACTGCAAATCTACCAAGACCTGGCCGTCCCTCTAAACTTTCAGCTCATACAAGGAGAAGACTGATCAGAGATGCAGCCAAGAGGCCCATGATCACTCTGGATGAACTGCAGAGATCTACAGCTGAGGTGGGAGACTCTGTCCATAGGACAACAATCAGTCGTATATTGCACAAATCTGGCCTTTATGGAAGAGTGGCAAGAAGAAAGCCATTTCTTAAAGATATCCATAAAAAGTGTTGTTTAAAGTTTGCCACAAGCCACCTGGGAGACACACCAAACGTGTGGAAGAAGGTGCTCTGGTCAGATGAAACCAAAATTGAACTTTTTGGCAACAATGCAAAACGTTATGTTTGGCGTAAAAGCAACACAGCTGAACACACCATCCCCACTGTCAAACATGGTGGTGGCAGCATCATGGTTTGGGCCTGCTTTTCTTCAGCAGGGACAGGGAAGATGGTTAAAATTGATGGGAAGATGGATGGAGCCAAATACAGGACCATTCTGGAAGAAAACCTGATGGAGTCTGCAAAAGACCTGAGACTGGGACGGAGATTTGTCTTCCAACAAGACAATGATCCTAAACATAAAGCAAAATCTACAATGGAATGGTTCAAAAATAAACATATCCAGGTGTTAGAATGGCCAAGTCAAAGTCCAGACCTGAATCCAATCGAGAATCTGTGGAAAGAACTGAAAACTGCTGTTCACAAATGCTCTCCATCCAACCTCACTGAGCTCGAGCTGTTTTGCAAGGAGGAATGGGAAAAAATTTCAGTCTCTCGATGTGCAAAACTGATAGAGACATACCCCAAGCAACTTACAGCTGTAATCGCAGCAAAAGGTGGCGCTACAAAGTATTAACTTAAGGGGGCTGAATAATTTTGCACGCCCAATTTTTCCATTTTTGATTTGTTAAAAAAGTTCGAAATATCCAATAAATGTCATTCCACTTCATGATTGAGTCCCACTTGTTGATTCTTCACAAAAAAATACAGTTTTATATCTTATGTTTGAAGCCTGAAATGTGGCAAAAAGTCGCAAAGTTCAAGGGGGCCGAATACTTTCGGAAGGCACTGTATATATATATATACACAGGTAACTGTCAAAATAAAGCAAACACGAGCTACAGTAGTCTATATATATATATACATATATACACACACACAGGTAACTGTCAAAATAAAGGAAACACGATGTACAGTAGTCTATATATATATACATACATACACAGGTAACTGTCAAAATAAAGGAAACACGAGGTACAGTAGTCTATATATATATATATATATATATATACACAGGTAACTGTCAAAATAAAGGAAACACGAGGTACAGTAGTCTATATATATATATATATATATATATATATATATATATACACAGGTAACTGTCAAAATAAAGGAAACACTTACATAAACTGTCTTAATAGGGTGTGAAATTGTGTCACTTCTCTTGCGTTCTGTGCACTTTTACTTTCTTCTCCAACACTTTGTTTTTGCATTATTTAAACCAAATTGAACATGTTTCATTATCTATTCGAGACTAAATTGATTTTACTTATGTATTATGTTAAGTTAAAATAAAAGTGTTCATTCAGTATTGTTGTAATTGTCATTATTACAAATATATATATATAAAAATCGTCCGATTAATCGGTATTGGCTTTTTTTGGTCCTCCAATTATCGGTATCGGTGTTGAAAAATCATAATCAGTCAACCTGTAGTTCTTTCAGGGCCTTCGAGATATCTGCTTGGGGGGATATACATGGCTGTGACTTTCATTCAACCTTGAGGCAATGTTTATTTGCTGTTCTGGTAAAAATATATTTGAGAAGTTATTGTATGATGGTGCAATGCATCTGATTCTTGACAATTCAATGTACTGTATCTGTCCTTTTCAAAATTCAGAGCTGATTATAGGTTTCAGCTGTGACTATAACACTCAATGTTAACTTGATTCATTTCAAGATGGAGGAGTTAACCAGAGAGGAACATCTAGCGATGATGCCTCTGAGTGGAGCGAATCAAACTGATTTAGAAGGGCTATACAACATGCAGACTAACGTAAGTCACCTTCATTTAATGCTTCTTATGGTCTCTGCTTGTGCCGATTCAAAGTCCCAGGGTGCCAATTCAATGTCCCAGGGTGCCAATTCACAGTCCCAGGGTGCCAATTCACAGTCCCAGAGTGCCAATTCACAGTCCCAGAGTGCCAATTCACAGTCCCAGAGTGCCAATTCACAGTCCCAGAGTGCCAATTCACAGTCCCAGAGTGCCAATTCACAGTCCCAGAGTGCCAATTCACAGTCCCAGAGTGCCAATTCACAGTCCCAGGGTGCCAATTCACAGTCCCAGGGTGCCAATTCACAGTCCCAGAGTGCCAATTCAAAGTCCCAGGGTGCCAATTCACAGTCCCAGAGTGCCAATTCAAAGTCCCAGGGTGCCAAGTCACAGTCCCAGAGTGCCAAGTCACAGTCCCAGAGTGCCAAGTCACAGTCCCAGAGTGCCAATTCACAGTCCCAGAGTGCCAATTCACAGTCCCAGGGTGCCAATTCAAAGTCCCAGGGTGCCAATTCAAAGTCCCAGAGTGCTGTTTCAATGTGTGTGTGTCTTTAGGACCAGTTTTCCATATTATGTAAATCAAGGCCTGGACTAAAAACACTTTCATTGGAGATTTCTCCATGGAGGGTTCTTTCAGGACTAGGCCTTAACTATACCTGGTAAATCATGTTTTTAAAATGCCTGTTGTTCTGTTTCCTTCACTTTCAGTTAAAATGCTGTGGGCTCGTACAAGGCTACCAAGACTGGGGCACAGACATCCCCCTCTCCTGTCTCTGTTCTGATGAGGACTCAACAGACTTTAAATGTGTGAGTCTGTGTTAAATAAGTTAACTTGTTGCTGTTGTTATGTGTATGATGAGGAGGATGGGTTTCAATGTGTCCGTCTGTTAAATAAATTATCACTCAAATATGAAAGTGGGAATCTCTTGTCTTTCGGTAAGAGCAATACATTTTTTATTTTAAAAAATAATACAAAACAGATGATGAGGACAGTGACAAGACAACCATAAATAAACTGAGGAAGATGTACATGACAATACTCTAAAAGACCAACAAATACCATAGAACACATTTGGACCAGACACATAATGGATGCCATGCTGTAGCCTAGTAAGAAATCATGCAGCTAAAGTAGAGCACTGTTTTAAACCATCTCACATTCTATTTCAGGTTGCTCCTGGTAACAATACAAGATTTGTTATTCACTATCCCAACAGTGATATGTCTGAGGATGATGACCACAAGGGATTAATGGATGAACACATGCTGGTATATAAAGAGGTAAAATCATGTCATTCCACTACACCAGGGATGGGCAACTGGCGGCCATTGTGAAGGCCGTCAGATCAACTAGGCCATGTCAGATAATATCTTTTAGATGGCTAAATTTGTTTACCGGTCAGCTATCTAAACCTGTTATCGTGGTCGAATTACCGCCCATGAGGTCCCCAATGATGTTGTTAGTCAGTCTCACTCTCATGTCATATTAAAAACTGCATACATTTCTCACCACCCCATGGCAAAATGTGTAGAATTGCAGCAAACTTGCTTTAAAACGGCAAGATTTTCTCTACACCCCAAGTTAAAATGTGTAGAATTGCACGAAATGAACTCTAAAATTAAAAAAATGTTCACTCTGCTGTCAAGAAGGTGCAACTAAAAAGTTTATTTTTTAATTTTGCTCAAAATGTCTTGCAGTGCTCATTGATACAATAAACAGCTATATGTTCAAGTTCTGATATAGTACAGAGTGGATACTCTTGTTTTTTACAAACTCTTTATTTTTCATTTTCAGCCATGTCTTCCCATCCTGATCTCTTTCATGGGCTATGCAATCAGCCTGATGATAGGAACATTAGTAGCACTTAACGCATTATGGGTATGTATTTCATATCTATGTCTGTACTATTTCACCATTTCAGGGTTGGGGTCCATTCAGTTTTTTAAATTCAATAAATAGAAAGTCAATTCCCAAATTGAAAATTGTCTGTCATTTTTCATATGTATTTTTCAATTCAGGAAGTGAATTTCAAGTACCTGAATTGAAAACTTTAGTAGTATTTGTTCATTATAATTATTACCGATGTGGCAGCTAAAAGCTGAATTGCAGTACACATTACATACAAGTAAACAAGAACAATTAAAACATCTAAAAGTCAGGATGCAAACTGAATGATGGATGAATCGACCCCAACACTGTACCATAGTGATTTTTACCGTACCTTTTGAGTGTAGGCCTATTAGATTGAACCATCATCTATCACACTCAGCATCTGGTCACCTGCTCCGTCAATCCTGACTGAACCGTTACTGTGTGTCTGGTCCTCAGGATGTTGGAGTTGCCCTGGCCATCACAATACTCTGCCAGATGAGAAGAAAGGTTGATGTGCCACCTGTGATCTTCACCTCTCAACCACCTGAATACAGGGAGCTGTGTGACACAGCAGAGAGTGTCTGACATGAAATGGTCCTCTTATGAAGGAGACTCAATGCACTAGTCTGAGTGCCAGTCTGTTTGTGCCATCATGACAACTCCTGTCACTCATTTGTGTCAAGCCAAACATGACAATGGGTGACAAAGAGTTGACTTGGCAATGACAGACTGCCATGATGGTCTTTATTTAACTAGGCAAGTCAGTTACGAACAACCTCTTATTTACAATGACGGCCTACCGGGGAACAGTGGGTTAAACTGCCTTGTTCAGGGGCAGAACGACCGTTGGCATTGGCAAGACCACAAACAGGTCTGGGATCAGGATAGCAATGCACTCATATTATGTACATACTCTTAACACACATGAAAGGACAACTCGGGACATTATTAGACATTAGACATCTCTACTGTGTTGTCCAAAGTATTACTGTTCAACTGTTCAACCATTTAACCATTGTAGTGCCTCAGTGTTGGTTACAGTGTCTTGAATAAAGGGACAAGCATCTTTTAACATTATGGTCCTTTTATTCGACAACCATTTCTTCCAATGACTTTTGTCCTCTCCCCATCCTTATTTCACTTTCTGCCTTTGTCCTTTCCTACTGCTCTCTCCTCTCATCCTCCTCTCTCCTCTCCTCCTCCTCTTTCTTCCTCTTTTCCACTTGCTCTCTCCTCTCATTCTCCTCTCTCTTCCTCTTTTCAGTCTACTTGGCCCTATCAGATCCAACACCCATTAAAACCTCCCCACTATTCCACTACTTGGCCCTATCAGATCCAACACCCATTAAAACCTCCCCACTATTCCACTACTTGGCCCTATCAGATGCAACACCCATTAAAACCTCCCCACTATTCCACTACTTGGCCCTATCAGATCCAACACCCATTAAAACCTCCCCACTATTCCACTACTTGGCCCTATCAGATCCTGCACCCATTAAAACCTCCCCACTATTCCACTACTTGGCCCTATCAGATCCTACACCCATTAAAACCTCCCCACTATTCCACTACTTGGCCCTATCAGATCCAACACCCACTAAAGCCTCCCCACTATTCCACTACTTGGCCCTATCAGATCCTGCACCCATTAAAACCTCCCCACTATTCCACTACTTGGCCCTATCAGATCCTACACCCACTAAAACCCCCCCACTATTCCACTACTTGGCCCTATCAGATCCAACACCCATTAAAACCTCCCCACTATTCCACTACTTGGCCCTATCAGATCCTATACCCATTAAAACCTCCCCACTATTCCACTACTTGGCCCTATCAGATCCAACACAAATTAAAACCTCATCACTATTCCACTACTTGGCCCTATCAGATCCTACACCCATTAAAACCTCATCACTATTCCACTACTTGGCCCTATCAGATCCTACACCCATTAAAACCTTACCACTATTCCACTACTTGGCCCTATCAGATCCTACACCCATTAAAACCTCCCCACTATTCCACTACTTGGCGCTATCAGATCCTGCACCCATTAAAACCTCCCCACTATTCCACTACTTGGCCCTATCAGATCCTGCACCCATTAAAACCTCCCCACTATTCCACTACTTGGCACTATCAGATCCTGCACCCATTAAAACCTCCCCACTATTCCACTACTTGGCACTATCAGATCCTGCACCCATTAAAACCTCCCCACTATTCCACTACTTGGCCCTATCAGATCCTGCACCCATTAAAACCTCCCCACTATTCCACTACTTGGCCCTATCAGATCCTACACCCACTAAAACCCCCCCACTATTCCACTACTTGGCCCTATCAGATCCAACACCCATTAAAACCTCCCCACTATTCCACTACTTGGCCCTATCAGATCCTGCACTAGGCCTCTTTTCCACGTTAATAGCATGCATACGTAAACACAGCACCAGACCAATGTTTATCTATTATATTGACTAGATAGTGACCGCTCTAACAATGGAAATCCATCTCCTCAATGATCAAAGGCAGGCGAGATCAGGTTGTAACATTCTAGCCAATGAGAGGGCAGATACACAACTATGTGATTTTTCTCAAAGTTGCCAGAATGTAACTTGCATCCACTTATGTACATTTGTAATAGCCTAAACATCACGGAACTATTAGATCAAATAAGCCTCACATATTTGACCCTTCGCTAAGTTCCGCCTCACTTGGTTACTTTTGCAACATCGAACAACATTTTCCCTGGAAGCCCAAATCCCCATTCAGACACGGTGGAAATCCCCTCACAATGATCTCAAAGTGTGTTTCTAATACACAATGAAATGAAACACTGACTTCCCCTTGCTAACCAGGAAACTCTTGGGTATGTTGTTGTGGACTGTTATTATCATTGCTTCACTGGAACCTGGTCAAAGCTTCTGTCCTCCTCTGGGTACATTGACTTCAACACAAAACCTAGGAGGCTCATGGTTCTCACTCCTCTCTGTAGACTTACACAGTAATTATGAAAACTAATGGAATGGCATCCAACACATGGAAACCATGTATTTCATGTATTTGATACCATTCCACCTATTCCACTCCAGCCATTACCACAAACCCGTCCTCCCCAATTAAGGTGCCACCAACCTCCTCTGATTGTAAAATACCTACACCACGTAGACTTCATCATTACATCCTTTTCCTAAGAATGGGGAATATGTTTGGGTATGTTATGTTACTATACTTATTTCAGCAATATTTAATCCCCTATTTTTGGCACTAAACTGTCTACACATATACAGTACTCTACCGGGGACCTTCAGACAAGTCTCTTGAGGCCTGTGGGCATCCTAGAGCAAAACAACCAACGTGTACGTGTTCATGAGAGTCTCACCTTTCCCCAAATACTGTGTAGTGTGTAGCCCAAACTGTTCGGACACTACAGAACGAAGTTGGCAGATCGGATTCTACCAACTGCAGACGAGTCTCAAGACGCTTGTGGGGGTTATAGAGCAAAACGGAGAACATTATCATTCAAACAAATTGTACATGTGCATTCAGAAAGTAGTACGACCCCTTGACTTTTTACACACTTTGTTCTGTTACAGCCTTATTCTAAAGTGGACTAAATATAATTTTCTTCCATTCAATCTACATACAATAACCCATAATGGCAAAGCGAAAACAGGTTTTTCGATATTTTTGCAGTTGACAGTGCATATCAGAGCAAAAAACCAAGCCGTGAGGTTGAAGGAATTGTCCGTAGAGCTCCGAGACAGGATTGTGTCGAGGCACAGATCTGGGGAAGGGTACCAAAAAATGGTTGCAGCATTGAAGGTCCCTAAGAACACAGTGGCCTCCATCTTTCTTAAGTGGAAGAAGTTTGGAACTACCAAGACTCTTCCTAGAGCTGGTCGCCTGGCCACACTGAGCAATCGGGGGACAAGGGCCTTGGTCACTCAGGACAGAGCTCCAGAGTTCCTCTGTATACCTTCCTGAAGGAAAACCATCTCTGCAGCACTCCACCAATCAGGCCTTTATGTTAGAGTGGCCAGACAGGAGCCACTCCTCAGTAAAAGGCACATGACAGCCCGCTTGGAGTTTGCCAAAAGGCACCTAAAGGACTCTTTGACCATGAGAAACAAGTTCTCTGGTCTGACAAAACCAAGATTGAACCCTTTGACCTGAATACCAAGGGTCACATTTGGAGGAAACCTGGAACCATCCCTACGGTGAAGCATGGTGGTGGCAGCATCATTCTGTGGGGATGTTTTTCAACGGCAGGGAATTGGAGATTAGTCAGGAGCGAGGGAAAGATGAACGGAGCAAAGTACAGAGAGATTGTTGATGAAAATCTGCTCCAGAGCACTAAGGACCTCAGCCTGGGGCAAAGGTTCACCTTCCACCAGGACAATGGATATCCTTGTCTCATCGCGCAGTAGCGACTCCTGTGGCGGGCCGGGCGCAGTGCGTGCTGACCAGGTCGCCAGGTGCACAGTGTTTCCTCCGACACATTGGTGCGGCTGGCTTCCGGGTTGGATGCGCGCTGTGTTAAGAAGCAGTGTGGCTTGGTTGGGTTGTGTATGGTGGACGCATGGCTTTCAACCTTCGTCTCTCCCGAGCCCGTAGGGAAGTTGTAGCAATGAGACAAGATAGTAACTACAATTGGATACCACCAAATTGGGGAGTAAAGGGGGTAAAGGGGGTAAAAAATATACGTTTTATTTAAATCAACAACATAAAAAAAATGGCGGCAAGCTTTACACCACTCCAGCCGACGCATGGTGATCTTAGGCTTGGGTGTGGCTGCTCGGCCATGGAAACCCATTTCATGAAGCTCCGACGACCAGTTCTTGTGCTGACGTTGCTTCCAGAGGAAGTCTGGAACTCGGAGTGAGTGTTGCAACCGAGGACAGATGATTTGTACATCTTACCCGCTTCAGCACTCGGTGGTTCCAATCTGTGAGCTTGTGTGGCCCACCACTTTACGGCAGAGCCGTTGTTGCTCCTAGACGCTTCCACTTCACAATAACAGCACTTACAGTTGACCAGAGGAGCTCTAGCAGAGCATACATTTGACGAACTGACTTGTTGGAAAGTCGGCATCCCATAACGGTGCCACGTAGAAAGTCACTGAGCTCTTCAGTAAGGACATTCTACTGCCAATGTTTGTCTATGGAGATTCCATGGCTGTGTGCTCATACACCTATCAGCAAAGGGTGTAGCTGAAATAGCTGAATCCACTAATTTGATGGGGTGTCCACATCATTTTGTATTTATAGGTTAGCTCTGAGAGCTGTCTAGTTGTAAAGACATGTTGGTTTTGAAAGGCTGACTCTAAACGCTGACTGGCTCTGGAAGCTGGTTGGCTGTGGAGCTTGGTTGGACTGGAGGCTCCATTGCTCTGCGGTCAATTTTCAACAAGGGTTGCTTTTGTGTGCGTTGACAAACATGGGCTCTTGGGCATGCCCATGACCGACACCTATGGGAGAGTGAGCGTCGCCATTCCTGCCATGCTCTATGGCAGGTGAGGAAACCTCTGTTATAGCCAAGGGCACTGGGACAGCATTAAGAGCTGCAACATGTTGGTTACTGTTACACTCTGTGCAGCATGCTGGCTTGTTGAAGCGCAGCATCTAAAGCAAATTGAGTTGTCCTTTAGACAACGTTTACATTCTTCCAGAGGCTTTTGTCTGAATCCTCTACAGCTCTTGAGATGGTGTGGTACTTGTGGATAGGGCACCCTGTGTCTGTGTCCTCAACTGGATGTTGATGGTAGGCAGGTTTACCAGCCTCTGTTTAGTGTGCTGAGATGGGATTACTTACTTGGAGTCCCTCTGGTCTTGTCATGGATGTACTTGAGGTTGAAAGGGTAAAGCTGGGGTCGTTCCTCACGTTTGTCTCATTGAGGATGAAAAAGGACAAGTGAAAGGGGGAGAAAGGCCACATGGTGTCGCTGTTTGCAACTCAGTCTGTGACACCCATTTCTCTTGAAGACTGGAGGGTAGCTTCTCTACAATGGGAATGATTCCATGTGCTGTATTTTCAGTTGTATTTATACTTATTAACGATCCCCATTAGTTCCTGTCAAGGCAGTAGCTTCTCTTCCTGGGGTTTATTATGGATCCCTATTAGTTCCTGCTAAGGCAGCAACTACCCTTCCTGGGGTATATTATGGATCCCTATTGGTTCCTGCCAAGGAATCAGCTACTCTTCCTGGGGTTTATTATGGATCCCCCTTAGTTCCTGCTAAGGCAGTCAGCCCTCCAAAACCAACAAGTCTTTAAACCAGACAGCTCTCAGAGCTGAACTATATGTACAAAAGTATTTGTATTCGGCTATTTCAGTCACACACATTGCTGACAGGTGTATAAAATTAGGCACACAGCTATGCAATCTCCATAGACAAACATTGACAGTAGAATGGCCTTACTGAAGAGTTTAGAGACTTTCAACGTGGCACAATCATAGGATGCCACCTTTCCAACAAGTCAGATCATCAAATATTGAAACAATCTTGAAGCATAGATTCTGATTGGTCAGACCAACATTGAACAGTCCTTACCACGGGTACTTCCTGTTTAAATTTCTGCCTATAGGATGGGAGGAGCAAAATGGAGGCATGATCTGATTTTCTGAAAGGAGGGTGGGGGAGGACCTTGTAGCCATCCCCGAAGGGGGAGAAACAATGGTCCAGAGTTCTCGATGCCCGAGTAGCACAGGAGATGTGTTGATAGAACATCGGTAGCATACTCCTCAGATGTATGTTATTAAAGTCCCCAGCTACAATAAATGCAGCCTCAGGATATGCGGTTTCCAGTTTGCACAAAGTCCAGTGTATTACTTTGTGCCCGTTCAGAGTTTTGGGTGCATGACGCCCCTGCTAGGGAGAAGGTTTTTGTAAAGTTACCCGTAATGTTACCCTAATGTTTGAGTGTCCAGTTTTCCGTTGGTTAGGGGGACCTTCTATCTGTATGTTAGTGTTACGGATACCATTATCCTGTGTGTGTGTGTATCCTGTGTGTTTCTTTTCTCTCTGTCTCCCCTCACAGGTGAACATCATCACTCCCCAATCAGTCAACAATCAACCCATCAATCAGAAGACACACCTCCTCCTGTTTCCTACCCTATCACAGTTCCTTCCCCATGGTTTAAAAACCCCATCATTTGTTTGCTCAGGAGCTCAATCTCTTTGTAATGCCATGTTGATAGATCTCTGTTCTTCATAGATTTCAGTAGCTCAATCTCTTTGTTAAATGCCATGTTTGTAGATCTCTGTTCTTCGCTCGCTCTCTGTGTATTAATTAACCTTTCCTTTTGTTGGAGCACCTCCAAATCACTTTGTCATCTCCTGTGAGTATTGTTTTGGTTATGGTGTTTGTTGCTGGTGGGAAAAGGGGGAAACCAAGACAAGTCGCCCATGGGCATACACTACCCGTAGGTAAACTTTGTTAAACACACTAGTTAGAACTGGGCGGACCACCCACTGTATTTTTGGTTAGTTAGTTAGCTGTTATTAAAGTAGGCTAGTCTAACTTAGGGGTGTTTTTGTATATTTATTGTTTCTTTCCTTGGGTCCAGCTCAGCCCCTTTTTCCTGCTCCCCCCATTACCGTGTGTTTATAAATAAACCCTGAGTTTGACGGTATTATTTCGGTTGTCGTGGTTATTTCGTTCACACTCACTTTGTCACAATTATAATTTACATGAGTTATGTTACGGGTCTCACTACCATCCCCCCTAGACTGTCGGGCCAAAAGGGATTCGTAACATAAGTGGGGGCTCATCCGGGATCTGTCTTTACTGACACCCATGCCGCTCATGTAGATTGTGATCGTGGTATAGTTCAGTGTTGAGCGTCATAGCTGAAGTAGCATTAGTGTTTGCTATTTTCTTTGGCTCTTGTGAAGTAGTGTAAGATGGCTACTTTTGATTTTAAGTCCTTTTTGGATAATCCTTCATGGGAGGTTTTTGATAAATGTCGTAGAGTTGATTTAATGACCTTGGCTGACCATTATTCGGTATTGATTCCACAGAGTTTAGTTAAGGCGGAGGTTAAACAGCTGGTGTTAAATGTATTGTTGGAAGAGCAGGTGCTTGTGTTACCGCTGCCTGGGCATACTAACCCTGTAGGGGATGTTGCTGCTCCTGTAAGCCCATTGGTGTCTGATAGTGAGGGTGAGGCTAAAACACCAGCCACATTGTCCCATTTAGATCCACTCTCCCCACTGTCAAACGGCGATGCCAGGAGGGATGTCCGTTTAGCACAGTTACAACTAGAGGTGGAAGAGAGAGCCCAAATTAGGCGAGAGACTCTCCAGTTGGAGATGTGTAAAATTGAGGCAGAAAAAGAACGAGAACGAGAACAGAGGCAGATGACGTTTAAAATGCGCCAGATGGAACTGGAGGCAGAGACAGCAAGGCTAGCCTTCGTTCCTACTGTGCCTGTTTGTGAGCCGTCCTCACCTGCTGTGTCCTCAAACACGTTTGACATTAGCAGGCAGATAGCCTTAGTACCTTTGTTCAGAGAGTCGGAGGTTGACTCCTATTTTTGCGTATTTGAGCGTGTAGCATTGAAGTGGCCTGAAGAGGTATGGTGCCTATTACTTCAGTGTAAATTAACTGGTAAAGCCCAAGAGGTTTTGTCAGCGCTACCTCTAGAGGACAGTTTGAATTATGAAGTGGTCAAAGCTACTGTTCTTCGTGCCTATGAGCTTGTGCCTGAGGCATACCGACAGAGATTTAGGTCTCATAGAAAGTCTTCTAGTAAGACGTATGTGGAATTTGCTAGAGACAAGGGAAATCTGTTTGATAAATGGCATGCTGCTAGTAAGGTAACTGATTTCAACTCTCTCCGGGAGTTAATCTTGTTGGAAGAGTTTAAAAATTGCTTACCCGAACGCATTGTAGTTTACCTAAATGAACAGAAAGTATCCTCCCTGGCAGAAGCGTCTGTGTTGGCAGACGAGTTTGTGTTGACGCACAAGAGTGTGTTTTCGGCTCATACTGAGAGTAGAACCACTGAGTTTCCTACCTTTAGCCCTAGTCGGCCAGCAGTGGTATATCAAGCACGCCAGAAGAATGAGCGTTCCTGTTTCTATTGTCATAAAGTGGGACATATGATTAATGATTGTTTCCTGCTAAAACGCAAACAAGGGATGCCTCTTCGTGCCAAGCCACCAACAGGTGTTGCTCTAATTCGAACGGTTGTGAGGTCTGCAACAAAACAGGTGCCTCAGGGTAACTGCAGTTTGAAAGTCTCAGTCCCTGACCGCAGTTATGAACCATTCATTTCCGAGGGGTTTGTGTCCCTAACGAATGACGGAGCGTCTCAGCGTCCGGTTAAAATCCTTAGAGATACTGGTGCGGCGCAGTCGTTTATATTGTCTGATGTGTTGCCCTTATCTGACGATACATACTGTGGTTCCAGTGTGTTAGTGCAGGGTATTGAAATGGGTTTTGTCCCAGTGCCGTTGCACTTTGTGAAAGTACACTGAGTTAATCAGTGGAATATTCAGAGTGGGGGTACGTCCTAAGTTGCCAGTGAAAGGTGTGACCTTTATAATGGGTAACGATATTGCCGGAGGAAAGGTAGTACCCGTATTGGAAGTATTGGATAAAAGTGACCACTCTCTCTCGAATGAGTTGGCACAGAGTTATCCACATGTGTTCCCCGCTTGTGCTGTCACTCGTGCTCAGGCACTACAAGAGGGTGACGTGATAGATTTGTCGAACACTGTTCTGTTCAAAGATGATGATCAAGAGGATGGATTGTGTGATACCTCTGAGAAGTTGATCACCTCTGACAAACAGCCCAGAAAAGAATTAAAGAACGTTGAACTTATTGCTGATGCAATACAGTTACCAGTCACTCGTGAGCAGCTGATTGCTAACCAAAAGGTTGACAACAAACTTGCTAAATGTTTTACTAGTGTTGTCTCGTTAGAAGAGGTGAAGAATAAGAATGTGGCTTACTTCATTGAGGGTAATCTCCTTATGCGTAAATGGAAATCCCATGTTGACGCGGGTGGAGATTGGAATGCTGTTTACCAAATAGTGATTCCTACAGCCTTTCGACAAAATGTATTATCCCTTGCTCATGATCACCAGTGGTCTGGTCATTTAGGAATTACAAAGACGTATGATCGGATCCTTCAACATTTCTTTTGGCCGGGTTTAAAACAAGATGTGGCTCAGTTCTGTCGGACATGCCACACCTGTCAGATAACAGGAAAACCAAATCAGGTTATTCCTCCTGCTCCTCTTTGTCCTATACCTGTCATAGGTGAACCATTTGAGCATGTGGTGGTTGATTGTGTCGGACCGTTACCGAAGACAAAATCGGGTAACCAGTTTTTGTTAACGATAATGTGTATGGCTACAAGATACCCCGAGGCTATTCCTCTGAGAAGGATTACAGCCCCGGTAGTGAGTAAAGCCTTAATAAAATTCTTCACGACATTCGGGTTACCTAAGGTGGTACAAAGCGATCAAGGTACCAATTTCCTATCCAAGCTCTTCAAGCAAGTGTTGAAATCATTATCAATTACGCACCGTGTGTCAAGCGCCTATCACCCAGAGTCTCAGGGTGCGCTTGAAAGATGGCATCAGACACTGAAGTCTATGCTACGTAAATATTGTTTGGAATCTGAGAAAGATTGGGATGAGGGAGTTCCTCTAGTTTTGTTTGCTGCTCGTGAAACTGTGCAGGAGTCCCTAGGTTTCAGCCCGGCTGAACTAGTGTTTGGTCACACAGTGAGAGGACCAATGAAAGTCCTTAAAGAACAGTTCTTGTCCCAAGAGTTGTGTACCAGAGATGAGAATGTGTTGGACTATGTTAGTCGCTTGCGTGAGCGCCTACACCAAGCTTGTGCTCTTGCAAAGGAAGCTCTGTCTTCCTCACAGAGGAGCATGAAAAGACACTATGATAAAGAGGCTGTTTCTCATCCACTACAGCCAGGTGACCAAGTACTGGTGTTATTACCTGTTCCAGGATCTTCACTGTCAGCTCGTTTCTCTGGTCCTTATTTAATTGAGAAGAAAATAAGTGAAACTGACTATGTGCTTCAAACTCCTGATAGACAACGCCAATCTCGTGTGTGTCACATTAACATGTTGAAAGCATACCACACCCGACCCATCACACAGTTCAAAAACAGAGGAAGGAGCTGCTGTCTCCTCTGCTACTACTGCGATGATAGTGGACTGTCATATTGATGATGTTGATGGATTAGAGTTGCGCAATACTCAGCAGCAGTGTGTTAGATTGCCCAACTCAGAAATGCTGCTGTCTATCCAGTCAGGTCTGGTTCATTTAACGGATGGACAGGCCAATGATATTGTGAGGCTACTACACAGTTTTCCATGTCTCTTTAATGACGTTCCTACTCGCACAAATGTGTTGGAACATGACATTAATGTTGGAAATGCTACACCTATCAAGCAACACCCATATCGTATCAACGCTTCCAAGAGGAAGATAATGAGAGATGAGGTGAAATATTTGTTGGAGAATGACCTGGCTACGCCAAGTTCCAGCCCTTGGAGTTCTCCTTGCATTCTGGTTCCTAAACCTGATGGTACGTCCAAGTTATGTACGGATTATCGAAAGGTAAATTCTGTCACAATGCCAGATTCGTTCCCGTTACCCAGACTGGACGACTGTATTGACACTATTGGTGCTGCTAAATATGTAACTAAGTTGGACCTCTTAAAAGGTTACTGGCAGGTTCCGTTAACTTCACGTGCTTCTGAGATTTCTGCCTTTGTGACCCCAGACAACTTCCTTCAGTACTCAGTAATGGCTTTTGGGATGCGAAATGCACCAGCCACTTTCCAACGACTGGTTAACTCCGTATTAGCTGGCGTTCCTAATTGTAGTGCATACCTTGATGACCTAGTGATTTATTCGTCTGAGTGGTCAGATCATGTTGACTTGCTAAGGGTAGTATGTGAACGGTTGGCAGCTGCTTCTCTAACCCTGAATTTGGCAAAGTGCGAGTTTGGGAAGGCTACTGTTACCTATCTCGGTAAAGAGGTTGGCCATGGACAGGTGCGCCCTGTTGATGCCAAGGTCTTGGCTATAACTGCATTCCCTGCACCTACCACCAGACGAGAGCTACGCCGCTTTTTAGGGATGGTTGGCTACTACCGTAGCTTCTGTAAAAATGTATCTGCGGTAGTTGCTCCATTGACCGATTTGCTTAGTCCGGCTAGACCATTTGTGTGGTCCCCTGAATGTAAGAGCGCTTTTGAATCTGCGAAAGCACTCTTATGTAGTACCCCTGTACTTGCTGCTCCGGATTTTGAACAACCGTTCAAGCTTGAGGTAGATGCTAGTGCCAGAGGTGCTGGTGCTGTTCTACTGCAGCAGGACAAGAGTGGAGTAGATCATCCTGTTTGTTATTTTTCACGAAAATGTAATAAATGTCAAACAAACTATGCGACAATAGAGCAAGAAGCTCTTGCTTTGTTGTTGGCTCTGCAATACTTCGAAGTATACATTGGTTCCAGTGCCCTACCAGTGATTGTGTATACTGACCATAACCCCTTAGTTTTTCTCCACCGAATGTACAACCAGAACCAGCGCCTTATGCGTTGGGCGCTGATTGTACAAAATTATAATTTGGAGATCCGCCACAAAGGGTTCTGATAATGTGTTGGCAGATGCTTTGTCTCGTGTGTAAAAATGATTTTTGTAAGGTTGACTTTGTTATTGTGAGTATTACTTGAAATACTGTGATCGCAATCCCCCCCTAGGGTTGCTCTTTTAAGGGTGGGAGTGTTACGGATACCATTATCCTGTGTGTGTATCCTGTGTGTTTCTTTTCTCTCTGTCTCCCCTCACAGGTGAACATCATCACTCCCCAATCAGTCAACAATCAACCCATCAATCAGAAGACACACCTCCTCCTGTTTCCTACCCTATCACAGTTCCTTCCCCATGGTTTAAAAACCCCATCATTTGTTTGCTCAGGAGCTCAATCTCTTTGTAATGCCATGTTGATAGATCTCTGTTCTTCATAGATTTCAGTAGCTCAATCTCTTTGTTAAATGCCATGTTTGTAGATCTCTGTTCTTCGCTCGCTCTCTGTGTATTAATTAACCTTTCCTTTTGTTGGAGCACCTCCAAATCACTTTGTCATCTCCTGTGAGTATTGTTTTGGTTATGGTGTTTGTTGCTGGTGGGAAAAGGGGGAAACCAAGACAAGTCGCCCATGGGCATACACTACCCGTAGGTAAACTTTGTTAAACACACTAGTTAGAACTGGGCGGACCACCCACTGTATTTTTGGTTAGTTAGCTGTTATTAAAGTAGGCTAGTCTAACTTAGGGGTGTTTTTGTATATTTATTGTTTCTTTCCTTGGGTCCAGCTCAGCCCCTTTTTCCTGCTCCCCCCATTACCGTGTGTTTATAAATAAACCCTGAGTTTGACGGTATTATTTCGGTTGTCGTGGTTATTTCGTTCACACTCACTTTGTCACAATTATAATTTACATGAGTTATGTTACGGGTCTCACTACCATCCCCCCTAGACTGTCGGGCCAAAAGGGATTCGTAACAGTTAGGTTCTAAGTTCTGGTGCAAATCCAGTCAGACACCAAAGGAAGCTCAGACTAGATTTATTCCACCCAAAACTGGATGCTGCTGCTGCAAGCACACATAGAATTCACACAAGCATATATTATTATACCTTTCGATTAGGAGTCACCTCCTTGTATGTCTGGAATACAATCAGTCTCTGTTGTTGGGCAGGAACTGAGTCAGGTCCCCCTATTGGTGTAATCGTGGCCCAGCCTGAGTGCAGGACCTTTGTGGGCAGGGAGGTGTGTGTGTGAGAGAGAAAAGGCTATAGTTGAAGGGTTGATGGGATGTGCCACTCTAGCCTCCCTCGTGGAAGTTTCTTCTCTTCAACTTTGTCCTCACTTCGATGTGGAAGTCTCTTCCGGCCCTAGTTCCACCGAAACTCGCATGATCTTACCAGGAACTGAGACTCGCCTGTGGTTCTTTACCTACTTCCTTAGAAATATTAATATGCAGAAATAACATATCTGGCCATACAGAGACATTCTGGACTTCCCTTTGTCTCTCCAGCTCCAACGTCCTAA